>NC_071088.1:130841129-130928629 GCF_027358695.1 Spea bombifrons
ATATGTATAATAAGAGTCTTAGAACCTTTTTATTTTCTAAACATTAATTAAATAAGTTGTAGCTTTAACCAACAAACAAATTAAAGTTGTTTGTATGGAGATCCTAATTATGAAATTTTTAGTTTAACTGGGATTTAATGTAAGTCAAAGTCAATATCTGGACCAACACATACAGCCCCCAACATTTCAGGTCTCAAGATGCCCAATACATACAAAAGAGAACCAGTTTCCACTGCGCCAGAGTCCAGTGGCGGTGGGCTTTACGTCACTCCAGCCCACGCCTGGCATTGTGCAGAGTGATCTTCAGCTTGTGTGCAGCTGCTCAGCCATAGAAACCCATTTCATGACGTCACTGAGATCTTTAGTACGACCCGTTCTACTGCCAATGTTTGCCTATGGAGATCGCTGCCTATGTGTTGGATTTTACACACCTGAGTGTTTCTGGAACACCTAATTTCAATAATTCGGAGGGTGGTCCGCATACTTTTGGTACTTTGGGAAGCTGACCCTTCTATATAAGATAACTGAAGGGGCCAGCACTTTATAGATCGAAGTGACAGGACCCCCGCACAGAAATAAACAGAAACCAGGTGACGACCGTATAAATCATACCCTCGTCTTGCAAAAGTTTTGCTCACCTTGCATTTTTGAGCATTTATAGAAGTTCGGGAAATATATATATCTACATTTTACTGCAGTTTTGTTATTTTTACAGTATCTTGGTATTTCTCTTCAGCCTACTAATATAAGGGTACTAAAATGTTTCCGCATAAACCCCGGAGATATGTATTACGGGCTGTGATATCGTAAAAGGACATTGGTAACATTGCTTTTAAGTCGTACCAATACACGCCTTACATTTCTCATGAGATGAAATGCTAAAGGTCAAAAACTCTAGACCTTCGGTTCGTATAATTAATTTCCCCACCGGATAACATCTGAAAACACAGAAGTTCTTTTTTTTTTTTGAATGTGCCCTGTGTTAATGTGCTTGTCTGTGTCAAATGATTAATGAGGTAACTGGTATTTTATACATACCGTTAGAATTTATTTTAAATAACATTTTTAATTAGTGGCCACAGAAAACTAGTCTGAGTTTTTCTCTTAATTTTAGTTATGGCTGGAAAGTGCTAAAAAAATATATATATACTTAATATTCAAAAGTCGGAGTTAAAGGTTATTACTAAGGTGCAGTAACACTACTTTATACACAAATTATTTTAATAAAATGAACACTAGGCTAAAAGAAACAAAAAGAAAAAATCCTCAAAATCACTTCTAAGAATATTTTAGTGACTAGTTTAAAATTATGCGGTATTTAGCAAAAATCATATGCAGAATATTTCAGTGACAGAAAAATAAAGATACGTTAACCTATTAAAACAATAAAAAAAATGTATATATATTTATGTATAAAATGGATTGTATCGTGTGGTAGTATAATTTACTCACTTATTATTTGGGTGCGCAGACACTTGTGTGGTTTTGATTGTATTTAATTTGGAATATTTTGGGGAGTTTGTTCCTGTGTTTTTGCAGAACCATTTCACCAGAAGGTGCAATATTTATATTTAATTAGAATATTGCGCTTCACTTTTTTGTATTTTAAGTTGGAGATCGCCTGACTGCTTGCCTATACTGTATTGCCCTACTGTGGACCATACCTGGCTTGTCTGACTATGTGCTCTGTGAATCGGCCTCTGGCTTGTATGACTACCTGTTTAGTGTACCGAACCCCGCTGTGTCTGACTATCCATTTTGCATTAACCCCTGGCATCCTGTGTCAACCATCCCGCAGGTTACCTGTACAGGTATACGGACATGTCTGTTCCTTGCCTACTACACTCAGGACCAAACATCACCTGCCTACACTTGAGTCTCCTCACTGTTGGGATCCTTTAAGTCCCCGGCTGTTCAGCTTGAGGCTCAACTCCTTGTTAAGTGATTCAGGGCAGAAAAAATGTCTGCTGTGAGTGCTCTTTCGGTGACGGCGGACATGACAATTTCTCCATTTTGAAAATGGCTAATTTTGCTAATAGAGATGGCCATCTTGAATCAGCAAATATTTTTGTGGGGGGAGGAAATTTGTCAATTTTGATGCAAGTACATAAATGAAACTTAAAAAGCATGTGGTTTGCATTAAATCAGCCTGGTGCATCCAGCGC
This sequence comes from Spea bombifrons, assembly GCF_027358695.1. Classification (NCBI taxonomy): domain Eukaryota; kingdom Metazoa; phylum Chordata; class Amphibia; order Anura; family Pelobatidae; genus Spea; species Spea bombifrons. The sequence goes on from NC_071088.1 coordinate 130,843,295, forward strand.
ATTACACTTATTCTAATTCATCAAAATGTCTATAATGTGTCTCTGGCCCATGAATAACCTCTATAAAATTATGCAGAGAGATGCCTTGCTGATCTCTTCATTAACTCAGTTGTGTGCATTATTCTAGATCAATTATTGTCTTTTTTACTAAATTTTTAGCCTTGATATCTGGGGAAAAGCTAGGGTTTCCAGCACTCTGGGAGAATATAATTAACATGAAAAAGAACCAACTCAGGGCCCTAGGGGAGAACCCAGTCATTATCTGACTCCATATACTTTATATACACAGATAACACTGGAAGCTGTGTCTCCAAAATGGAAACATTACTCCAACAGCATTGCCTAAACGTTGCACGTCAATCATTCATACAAACACGCATCTATGCACACAATTTCATTACGTACACACCTGCAAACATGCTCCATGATTAAATAATTCTGTCTATAGGGTAATGAAGGGGTTAAGCAGCCAATCAGTGGCAGGAAAGTGCTCCCATTGAGATCAATGGGAAGGTTTTACACATATACACCGGGGCCTTAACAGATCATACATCACGGGTTCAGCTGAATGCTTTTTCTGTAGGGCATTTAACTGGGGGGGTAGGGTAATGGTCAAATGCATTTGTGGGGATCCTAAAGAATACCCCCATGTGTTTGCAAAATGGGCCACACATCATATACATTAAAGTGCATTTGATGGCTGGAGTATCCATTTAAGTTCCTTTTATTCAAGCGCGGGTTTCATCTATGATAGATCAGTGAGAAAAACCACCATCTGGAGCACTCAAAATGTATATAAATCATGGTCAGCTTTACCCAGAGACCGGAGAAATGCTCAGAATTCCCAGGTATGCAGATAAAATGTATGAAGTTTTCTTCTGCAAGAAAAGCGATGTCGGCTCTGAATTCTTCCGTGAGATGGAATTTCTCCACAACTCCCCGAAAACTCACCATTTAGGATAATTACATTTGGGGTGGAAAAACCCAACCAAATCAAATGTCCTTTATCTTCCTTTAAACTCGAGATATGAATAACATTACCTAAACTACCAACAAGTTGGAAGAAAGTTAATAAAATAATGTATTATTATAAAATGGAACATCTAATCTTTTTTGAGATAGAATATTAAACTGTTTTTATAAGCTTGCTGGAGGTGAAATTGAATTGTTGAGAATGAATGATTGTCAAGGACATTTGTACAAACGAGGTATTCATTTTACGGAGAAACTATTCATGGAATTCTTGATGTTTTTATTTAATTTAGTTTGTCTCATGAAGATAAGTTTCCCTTTGAGACATATAGAAAAATGAAGTAAAAAGATTGATAACGGCTAAACTCATACAATCTTGCACAATTTGACATAAAGATTTAATATCGGGTCTCGATTTTCATAGATGAAAATGTAGAGAAGATATAGGGTGATTGGAATATCTCATAAATCTGTCCCTCTGGCGTTCAGGATGAGTCAGAATACGGGAACGCGGGCGAGACATTTATTCCATTTAGGTCTCAAAAGGTCAATTGAAGGTAATTGGATTTGTCTTTGATACAAGAAAAGGTAAAAAGAAGACTGAAGAAGTAGAAGTAGGAACAGAGCGGTCTTATTGGCCTGATCGTTGGAGACTCTTTTTTTCCCCCCAATGACGAAAACAGATTTTAAACTTAAGCAATTTGTTAGCCATAACCAGAAATTTGGAAAGGTGTTGTAAGATTATCATGCCTTCTAAACGGTTTCACCGTGTCAGACATCCCTTCTTCAGGAGCGCTCAGGTCTTGAAAGCTCTACGTGAAGGTCTAGCAGAAGATATCAATTTTGGAAGCTACTTTGCAGACTTTTGTGAACGGGGGGGGAAACATGTCACTTAAGCAATGACAATGAAGGCACATGGTTTGTTCTACTGGGCTTCATGCTACCACTGTTGCTCATACTACACACTAGGACCATACTCACCGTCATTTCGAAGAGTTAATGGTGTTGGAGGACTCATGACTCTTGTATTGGTCAGCAGGTTTTTTACATGACAAATATAACTCCCAACATCAGCAGCCAGGGCTTTGGCGATATAAAGGTTTCCCGTCTCCTGGGAGATGAACCGCCGACTATCTTCAGCCACGAAAGAAGGAAACTCATTGAACACCCAGCTGTAGATAATCTCTAAAAGACAAAAAAAGGGAAATTCTTATGAATTGTTATATCATTTTAGGATATATCATTTTACATTTTATGAAATGTAACCCAAAAGGTTTTTCCAGTGAAGCAATAAAGTGGTCCAGTAATCGTTAACTATTTGCTGGGTTCTGTAATATTTTAAAAATTTTTAGGCACTGTATAGAATAGGATCCAAGAAAGGAAAAAACATTATTAATACAAAACAAAACGTTTTCTAAATACAAAAATAAAAATTAAATTAAAACCAGTGTGAATCATTTTCATTGAATTTTGGGTCCAAGTCAAGAAATTTGATTTCAATTGAATTTTTTTGTTCTTTTTTGTTCTTTTTTTTAATGGAAACATAGAATTTGAATCAAGCTAAATTATTTTTCCTGACAAAAAAGAGAAGCAAAATATTAATTTTCCCTAAAAGTTAATTTATTGTTGCTATATTTTAAAGAGCAAACATGTTCTTCAAAGCTCTCCAATCTAATGGAGTTAATAGGGTGATATGCAGGGAAATGTTTATGAAGTTAGGGCTCTGATCGTAATAACTGGAAGATAGTTATTTTTTCAGTAATACGCGGATGTATGAGCTGTATAAATTTGAATTGTATCTGGTTTTCTCCTTTTGTGCCTTTCTAGCTGTTCCCACGTCTACTGTCTACCATACAAGTGGGCTCCATTTTGCTTTCCCCAATACCCATAATCTTAAGAATCAATTCCCTCTGTTTTGCTCAATAAAACCATTCTGTGAACGCTTTTGGAGAAGAAGGGTGCTGTATGAGATAGAAGAAAGTTCGTTTTCTAGATGCCCGACAAAAATGTCATTTTAAATACTCCAATTTTCTGCCTAGGCATAATGACCTTTACAAATACGGCTTTTTCTGTCAAGATGTTGTCATATCGCTAAATATTTCCATATACGAGAAAAAGAGAGATGTAATATTAAAATGATCCATGGTTTAGGATATCAAAGATAAGGATAGACTAAAGGAAGTGAACAATGTCTGGCTTGAAGGCAAAACAAGAAAAATGATATGATAGGAATATTTATATGCATGAGATAAAGTACAGAAGTCTATCAGAAGCGCTATCTCAAAGTAGCCGACATGTTAAGACAAGAGATGCTATAGACTAAAAATAGGATGGTCAGACACTTAAAATACATTTCATTTTAATTACAGAGCGCCAGCAGATTCCGTAACACTATATATATAACGTAAATCGCGATAGGTAGATAAACTATCTTGGCTCACTCTATATTTCTAATGTGACTAGAAGCCATGCTGAAGACTGTAGGTCCAGGTCAATTCTAGTTGGTAGGACCAAGCTAGACCAGGCTCATCTATAAGACTGAAACTAATCAGGAACGAGCCAGCGGCTCTGTATAGAGTTAATTGCATACACATCCCATCGGTCTCACAGCTGATCGCAAATAAACATGTTCACCTATCTCCCAGGTGGATATTGCAGTTCATTTAATGATTTCATTACTTCCAAAGGCGTTACCTCCAACTCACAAATGCTCCGGCACATTTATTCCATAGGGAGATGCAGACTGCGCGGCTTGTGTTGCGTGAAACCAGACAAGAATGCTAAGATGTTGTAATTCTCACAATAACTCACTGACTGTACATAACTATAAAGTTACTAAAAGACTTTTACCTTAGTATCTACTTTTTTCTGTTTTAAGTGTTCATTATCCACGGGCACATACTCATACTTAATGTAACACACACTTACACATACTCACGCTCACACACACACATTCATGCTAACACATACACAATCACATATACACACTCACTCTAACATACACATACATACTGTACCTCCTTACTCCCTTACCTTGCCCGTAGACTTCTTTCTAGCTGCTCACACTGTGCAAGCAACCTTGCTTTTGCCACAGGGTCATGTAAAATCACGGTAAGTTAGCCTTCCATGTTTCCCACCCTCGTTAGTGGTGGACCAGCCCTTTTTGAAGAATTTTGGACTGGCCTGGGGGACAGTTGTCCTGCGGGGGGCCAGCCTGCCCCTGCTTTTTACAAATATAAATGCTACCATGCACAATATCAGCTGTTATTTGATGACCTGTTCATTAACAGAACAAGTGAACATTCATTCAGACTTGAGAAGCAGTCAAAAGTGTTATTTACAGTAAGAACAGTAAAGATGTGCAATTCACTACAGCTCAATGTCTCCTTTTCTCTGGGTTTTAGACGCTGTTTTTGTAATCCCACATTATATCACAGAAGACCATAAAATTAAGGATATCGTTAATCTGTGAACAGCTTGATTTAAGGAAAATGTCACTAATTTCAGCTGAACTAGATTATTATTATCTTTTATTTATGTAGCGCCAACAATTTACGCAGCGCTTAGATCTGTCCCTTAAAACTACCTATAGTCTTCTATTGAAATGGATTATAGGAAAAGTTCCGCTGTGTTTAAGAACTGACTTCAGAATCAGCTAATAAAAAAGGTAAAAGGCTTTATATTGGTATTCGGCAGCGATATGAGCTAAAAAAAACTTATTTTGCTGACAAGCAATGCTGCTATTTACAAAGTTTGGGTTCCATAGAGTTTAAAACATTATAGTGAACATAAAGCTGACATTTTTCTCCACGAAAGAACAGCCTTGTTTACAAACGTGTCTCCCCAGAGCTCTCGATCTGTTTTATGAAGGTCATTTTTAAACCCTTTAAAAATATCCACGTTATTTCCATTTATATGAAGGTTTTTACAGCGCCGTGCAAATGGATGCCTGAGCCTTTCGGAAAATCTTTGTGATAAGCACTTACTGAAGAACAAAGTTTTGCTAAACTTTGTCAATTAGGTAGTTTTTGGCAAATATAGCTCAGAGCATCAACATATAAATGTAGGTCTAACAAAGAAATTGGGAGTCTATATTAAGGATATATATATATATATATATATTTATATACACATATTTATATACACATATATATATATAGTCACAGACGCCCCAAACACAGCGGCAGCAGGAACCGCTACCTGCTTGCCGTCTCTCACCGTGACGTCGGGGCGTGGGTATGAAAGGGTTAATGAAAAGCAGGGAGCCTAAAACTTTATTCGCTGTGCCCACCAAGTCATATTTAAGGTTTACAAAAATACCTAAGGAGGCTTCGGTAAGCCCCTGAACTGCTCAAGCGCTTTAAAAACCCAATTTGGTCAAAAAAAGTTACATTTTCAAATAAGAAAACCCCTTCCAGCTATTCCAGCTCACGATTGGAGCGGAGAAAACATACACAAAGTACATACAAAGCAGTCTTAAAATAAACAGGGATAAAATACAGAAAAAAAAACACGTAACACTCCAGAAAAGTTAAAAATATCTATAGGAATCTCTCTGTGTTAACGTCTCTTCTCAAAAGATATTCAATAATGGAAATTCAAAAATTCTCCCCCTAGATTGCCCATTCTTATAGGAATCTTCTTCCTTAGGACTTGTGCTATAAGGATCAGAGGCGGTATTTCAGTTTCATAAATGATCAGTATGTGGGTCATATATAATATATATTGGGTCATATATTATATATACATATACATATATATATATATATATATATATATATATATATATATATACACACAATATAGTAATGGGCAAAAGTTTTAGGCAGATGTGAAAAAAAATTCTGTAAAGTTCAAACGCTGTCAAAACTTGACATGTTAATAGGTTAATTAACCTAGAAGAATTGATGCTGTTTTGAAGGCCAGTCACACCAAACATTTTATTTTAGATGTTTCCTACTTTGCATTTTGTTAAACGATAAAAAAAATATATAAAAAAGAATTCTTACGTTACAACATTTTTCACATCTGTCTAAAAATGTCCTTTACAACCAAAGCATAACATTATTTGTAAAGGATAAAATCTACATTATTCCGCCTGTCAGTGGAATATTTTTTTTGTTCAACGTACGTTTAGCATTTATTATTCTTATATCAGGGATATTACTGTAAGAGTATGAGTGTCAATGTCTTTTTTATATTTATAAGTAGCAATTGCTTTTATAAAATGTAGCGTGGATATCAAGAGGAATGGATGGACGGATCCAGAACACAGATAGGATAAATAGATCTTGTAGGTAGATATAGATTTATTTTAGGCCATCCTTAACCCATTCTATGGATTTTTTAAAATATATATATATATATATATATATATATACAAACTAGAGAGTTGTACAGGGGAGCGTTGGCAAGCGGGAACTACCAGAATCATTTTTCAGGTGGTTATTGCAATTTGACATAATGTCACTATGGTGTCTACATTTACTCAATGACTGGATCCTTTTGTCCGTCCTGTATGTGCTTTCAGTATGGGCTCCTTTAGGTAAAAGTACGTAGTCTTGAAAAGTGAGCATATTGTGTTCAAAATGTTTGGTATGTTGTCACGTTAGGGCAGCGTACTGGAACCTAGGTGCGGAGATAGGGACCTGACCGGGTTCAGACAGGAGCAGGGGCAAGAGTCTACGGGTCAGGATAGTTAGACCAAGAAGACCAAGTCGCAGTTGAAGTACAATGCGATTAAGCATACAGTATGCGCCACCGTATAAGCCAAGCCAGAGCCAAATCACGGGATCGAGAGTACGGGACAAGTTTGTACAGCACTACAGAATATGATGGCGCTGTATAAAACGATAAATAATAAGAACATGCAAGAGTCAGGGGCAAGGTCACTGGACTAGCCGGGTCAAAACGCAGACAAGTCAAATAGGATCAACAAGAACTTTGCAGAAAATATCACATTTTTGGTGTCATTTGGGGTCAAAAGGAGTCTGGAACCGGATAAAAGTCTTCAGTGATGCCACTGGTGCTCACGGAGATGGAGCCCTGGATGTGGCCTACTGGAGAACGGGACCACGGAGGTAGCGGGCTCTTCCACAGACACTATATTATGGGGCCACTCTGTGAATGTCCCCCCCTAACCCAGGCTAAATATGGTGCCAGGTGTTGTAAAATGACTGAGTAAGGCTTGCATTACGCGCTGTGATTCATTTTCTTAATATTTTCGGATTTCATTACATCATAAATTAACGGGAACCTAGGCAGCTGCTTATCCGTTTACATGCTAGCACCACTTCTGGATATAAGTAAACAACGGTTACACAAAAGTCAATAAAAAAAGAAAAAAAAAAGAAAATTTGCACTTGTCTCCTATGTACAAGAGAAAAAAATAGAACTTTGACAACAATAAAAAAACCTTTAAACTAGTTCGCAGCAAAAAAAAAAAAAAGGAAAAACATACAGCTGCTGCAATATATTTTGAATTTTTAAAGCAAAATTCTCAACTGAGGCAACATTTCCCAGAACTCTTTAAATCAGTGTTCTATTTAATATTAATATTATGCAGAACCAAAGCTTGGAGTTGACTTAATATCTTTTGGTGTACAACCACTTAACTCTTATTTCCATTCCAGTTAACGCCTGTTTGATAGGTTTCTTGCAGAATAAATCAGAACAATACAAATGTACTCTAATGGAAAAAGCATACATATTAGTGTGAAAAATGCAACGTGAAGCTGTAGGTCTTCTCAATGGTAAAATCAGCGCATTGCATTATTAATATTATCTGGCTCTTTCAGGTTTATTCTCAACCTGGCAAGCCACTGATAAAACACTCGCCGGCATACTCTGTCTATCCATGCATTACTGAGTGCACAACTTTCTATTTAAAATGTCACTCCCTATAAAACGGGAATATATGTGATATTTAGAAGGTTATTCCGTTGTCTTCTCCGTAATACAGATAGAAACTGTAAATAAATAAATAAAACCGGTGTCAAATAAATAGCGCAGTGAGATGAAATATTTCCCGGTGCTTTCATCCATTCAGGGGTGAAGTGCTTACTTTGACTGATGAATGTCAAGACGATCAAGGGATAGATTTAACTAATTCAGTGACAGCAGGGGTGAATTTGTAATGGCCGGGGGGGGGGCTGGAACTTGGTCCCCTCTGGGGTAGGGACCATGGAATTCTGGTGGGGAGAAGGGAAGTGGACATTAGTACGAACTGCAAATTTAACAAAATTTGCCGATTTAGTAAATTCGGACAAATTTCCAAAAACTAGGCTAGACCCCCATGAAACATATGAAAACTAAACAAAAAAAAAAAAAAAGCTACAAATTTCCGCCCGAAATTCACAGGCTTTTTCACTCCCACTGTCTCACACACTGAATATCTCTCTATCTTCTCTATGAACATTTCCACTTCTGTGTCTCCTATCTTTTTGATCTTCATCTTCTTGTTCTCTCTTCATCCGCATCTCTGCAGAAATAACCTCCTGACGAACTTCCGCTAAAATGGGGAGCTTCCGGTGCCATCCTCTCCCCTGATTGGAGAATCGTGGAGAGGATGTCACAGGTAACTTCGCCATTGTGTGCTACGATAACCTAGTTTTTTGACTAATTTCCATATGTCTAATATATATGTACAATATGTGTGACTGTGTTACCCCAATCCCACTTATTACTATTCTGTCCTTGGACGTGGAGAAAAAGCGCTGGCAATAAAATGGATGATTACGCAATGGGGTGCTAAACAACATTGTCAGAGTAAATAAAAAGCAGTAATTATTGTGAATGGTGTAAATTATTCATATAATATAATCCCCTTAAGGAGCATTATAACATCCAATTCTATCTAATTCCACTAAGCGGTTACATTGTATGTTTGTGAAAGAGGAGTCGCGTAGATTCACTGTTCAGCTGGTGTTGGGCTAAGCGCCAAGTATTTCTGTGCAACTTTCATTATAATATTTGTTGAGTTTTCCTTTTATGTTTTAGGACTTTTAAACATAAGTCTGGCAGCTAGCTCTGAAACTCCTTTTCTTGCTTGGACACAGATCTATTAATTCATTTTGTCAGAATACCTGTGCTCATGCAGGGGCTTAGGGTAAAACTCTTGGTGCTAAAAGTTGAGATTTCGTTAAAAATATTTAACAAATTCTGCATGGGAAATCAATGTAACCGTTTTGGAGATATATGTCTCAACTAGCGATACAACTACAGTGCCCTCCATAAATATTGGCACCATTGGTAAATATGAGCAAAAATCAGTACTTTTTTTTTTTACCTTTTGATCTTTTCTTTAAACAATACACTCTGCTTTCATGGATAGCAAGCAATTGCAAACACAACACAGGTTTATAAAAAATCTTAAATATATGTGCAGCACAATTATTGGCACCCCTATTAATTAATATTTTTTTAGGGTTTTTTATTTTAAGTATATTCCCAGTGATATTTAATTTTTTTTTAGTACACGAGTGACTAGGAAATTGTTCAGCTGTGACTTTCCTGCTTCACGGGGTATAAATATTAGGTAACACATAGGCTGAATTCCTCACAATAGGTAAGACCAAGGAATATAGCTGTGCACCAAAAGGTTGTTGAGATTCACAAAATGGCTATAAGAAAATAGCAAAAGCATTGAAGATGCCCATTTCCACCATCAGGGCAACGTTTTGAATCAACCTAGAAGAGGAAGCGTGTCTATTTTGTCTCAACGCACTGTGAAGAGGATGGTTCGAGTGGCCAAAAAATACCCAAGGATCACAGCTGGAGAATTTCAGAAGTTAGTTGTGTCTTGGGGTCAGAAAGTCTACAAAACCACAGTCCGACATCAGCTACACCACCAGACGTTGTTTGGAAGGGTTTCAAGAAAAAAGCCTCTACTCTCATCCAAGAAGGAAAGAAAAAAAAACTCAACTGCATTCAGTTTCCCAGACACTACTGGAACTTCAAATGGGATCGGGTTCCATGGTCAGATGAAACAAAAAGCTTTTTGGCAATAAACACCAGAGGTGGGTTTGGCGCACACAGAGAGGTAAGCCATATGGAAAAGTACCTCATGCTCACGTTTAAATATGGTTTTTAATGTTTTGGGGCGGTTTTTCTGATAGAGGACCAGGACATTTTGTTGGGATACATAGCATGGACTCTATCAACTATCCAAAGATATTACATGAACGCCTGAATGCCTCTGCCAGAGTCCATACAAAAATGGTTTACTGACCATAAAATCAAGGTCTTTCCAAGTCTCCTGACATGGACCCTGTAGAAGGATCTGGAGGGATGGTCTCGGATCCCTTGCCGTGTATTCTCCAACCTCATCCGGTATTATAGGGAAAGGCTTTTATCTTGGCTAGTGCTATTTACTAAAAGGGTGCCAATAATTATACCACATATATATATTTAACATTTTTTTTCTGATAAATCTGTGTTGTGTGTACAATGGTTTGATATCCATGAAAGCAGTGTATCTGTGTATTTTTAAAGAAAAGACCAAAAGGTTAAACAGTAGACAATTTTTCACTGCCTTGTTTTGCTCATATTTACCAAGAGTGCCAATATTAATGGAGGGCATTGTATATGTATTATCTGATCAATTTGCTGTCCTAAATATTTTGCCCTCAATCCTCTTATAGAGCCTATCTTAACCAATCAACAACAATCAGCAAAGTAACAAATACAATCACACTTATCATCAGTGGCGACTCTAGAAACAATATATAGGGGGGGCACACAAGATACCACAGTCAAACTGGGGGGGGCATTAATAATTTCCACCATTAAATCATACCACTGAAAAAACACACACACATATATATATATATATATTACCAATACTTGATCATTCAACATGGGAAGCCTGAAGCCACAATTTAGTAAGACTAATCCTTGAAATCCTTTAAACAACACAATACCTTAACTTTTGCACTAAATGATTTAAGGGCCTAATATTAGATCCTGCTGCTGATATATATATATATATTAGCCCCTGCTGCCCAAATATATTAATATTAGCCCCAGTTGCCGATATATAAATTAATATTAGTCCCTGCTGCCGATATATATATAAATATTAGACCCTGTTGCCGATAGCAGGTATAGATCAACACATTAACACACAAACCCAGCTTTGCATGTATAGATCAATTGAAATTCACTTGTGATCTCAGCACTGAAGGTATATATCAAATAAACAGAATCAGACATACAAATCCTGTATTTGCAGGTATACAATAATAATATATGAAACGTAGCATCGCAGGTATAGATCAAATAAATACATGGAAACAGCATTGCAGGTATTAATCAACTGAACAAGACATACAAACCCTGTATTTGCAGGTATACATAAATAATGTATGGAAACATAGCATAGCAGATATGGATCTACAGAAGAACACACAAACCCAGCTTTGCAGGTATAGATCAATTGGAATTCACATAAAAACACGGCATTAATGGTATATTTAAAACCCCCTAAATTACAGGGATAGATCACAGGTTGCACACCCAGATAACACACATACGATTTGCCATCTTTGTCCCATATACACCCTGCCTGTGCCATCTTGGTCCCCAAGGCTCAAACATCCTGCTAGTGCCATATTTGCCCTTCCACAATTATACATCTATGATACGCACAATCACATTAACTCATGTTCTCCCTCATTCAGACAAATCATCCACATATTAACACATGATCTTCCTCATTCAGACAATTCATCCACATATTAACTCATGCTCTCCCTCATTCAGACAATTCATCCACATATTAACTCATGCTCTCCCTCATTCAGACAATTCATCCATTTTAAGAAACTACGCCCCTTGGAGCTTCAAATGAGGGGCTACATGTATTTCTAGGACAAAAGTTGAGTGCACAAATAATGATGGAATATGTCGCTTTGGCTAGAAAATGTGTTTTTTCTATCCATAGCGACATGTTCATTTGTGTCTTGCGCACTCCATGTTTGTACTAGAAACACATGCAGCCCCTCATTTGATGCGCCAAGGGATGTCGTTTTTGCAAATGTGTACTTTTTGTGCCATAATTTAACTTCCTACGTGAGCAGTAATGCCACGTCAAGGCTTCAACCCTAATTACTGACCATTCACACGCTTTTCATATCTCCATTCACTCGCAGAAGCACACACCATTCTTTCCATACATTCACTCACAGACGCACACACACCATTCTTTCCCTTTACAATCCCAAAGAAATGATGGTAAAGGGAGAAAAAAAATCACTTTTACAGCAAAAATAAGTTTTGCAGTAAAAATGCAAGGCGCTCCAGGGATGAGATGGTTACTCACGTACCGCACAGGCTAAATGGCTGATTTTAATAATATTTGCAGTTCATCAGGATTTCAAAAATTGCCTCCCTCTACCGTTGGCTAAATTTAACCCCATGATCAAAGGGATCATAGGATTAAAAATTTGTATCAGCCATTTTTAAAAAGGGAATGTGACTTTTTATAGCTATATGATCGCTGTGGTAACATTGGCTACCACAGTGATCATTTAGCTAGAATACTTAAACTTTTTTTTTTTTTTTAAGTTAAACTACTTTGTTTAAATAATTTAATTTGGGGGTCTCTAGGCAATTTTGATCTTTTTTTATCTGCCTTTAGAGACCCCCAAATCATTTTTTTTACATTTTTATTTTTTTAACTTAATATTTTTTATTATTTTTTTACAAGCTATATACCGTTGGAAAGGCGAGGCGATTGCCTTTCCAATGGTATATGTTGGGGGTATGTAGCTGCTTAGATGCCTGAGATACAGGCATCTAAGCAGCATGCCCCCATACCTCTTTAACTGACAATTGTCAGTTGTTAATAAAGTTGCGCGGTGACGTCATCGCGTCATTGCGCGAGACGTCACCGGGCAGATCGGGTGGCTCCGGTGATGCCCTTCACCGGGGTAGGTGGTGATGGAGGTCCACAGACCTCCATCAAGGTAAGGTAGTGCTAGTGACGGCATGGTGCCGTCATTAGCACCTGACTGGGACTGCTAGCGACGGCACGATGCCGTCGTTAGCAGTCAAGGGGTTACAAATTCGGCGGGGGGGGGGGCAACAGGGGGGGCAAGGAATAACGTAGGGGGGGCAATTGCCCCCCCTTGCCCCCCTGTAGCGACGCCACTGCTTATCATAGAAGAGCCAGTTAAGATGACGTTTTTTTTTTGTTTTATTATTCTTTCATGGTATACATGGGGTAATATATTTTAGGGAAAACTGAAGGATTCGATTTAAAAAAAATTACCTGTAATTATAATTTATTAGCGCCTATAATAAAATAATTTAGATTTTACATTTTATTTTTATTTCTCTCTTAAAAAAATGTTAGTTGCCTCAGTCTCTTTAAAACTTTCAATAAGTATTCTTTTCACTAAACACAAACTGCAGCTTAATTGACGGCATCATGGTGTTTGAGGTCACGTATTAAACCTCTCAAGTGCAGTTAAATCTAACTTTTCCAATTCAAAGAAAAACAGACAAATTGCATTTGTTGCTTTTTTTTTTACAAACAAAGTTTAATTTCAAGCAAACCTAATTTGTTAGCTCTCATACATAATGTATTGAAGTTGTTCTGCAAAGGTTTTTAAAACTGCATAAGTTGTTTGTGAAATTGATTTTCTTTTTTTTTTTTTTGCGTCTCCGAAGCAAGACGTTTAAAGTGTGATGGGGCCGTGTTTATTTCTAACTTGAAAGGAAATGTAACAAAGGTATTTCAACTTTGTAATGAATGCCAGTATTACTTGTGCTACCTACTGCTGTAACACCGAGTACAGGATTGGCTTTGGCCACATTGCAGCCGTGTTGGAGTCTGAATATCCAGTAGAGTGAGTAACACAGAAAGAGCATTATGGGAGATGTAGTCCTGCAGCCGGACTCAAGGTTGGACACCCTTGATGTAACACATCAACCACTAACAAATATGTCAGTCCGGCTCAGCCATAAATTGTATTCCATTGAACACATGCCCAGAGAGCAACCAATAAGTGGCAGGAAAGTACCCTAATGAAATTGGGGGAGTGCTTCACGTGCATGCACACAGGGGTCTCCATAGACCACCACCTACAGCTTTTGCCAAATCAGATTGGCAGTAAATATATCACAAGGAGGAAGGAAATGTGCCCTGCACAGAAAATAGCTGTGGAAGAAGGGACAGATGCATCCAGAGGCATTCTGCACAACCCTGCCATGCAATTCCAAGGGAGATACCATAGAAATGTAAAGGGACCTTTCAGCTATCATATGCAGAACGATGAATATGATGGCTCGAGTGTCGCTTTAATGTCATGGAAACACTTAGGAACATGAATCAGCATCACTTTTTTAAAAGGGCAGTAAAAGCAGATTGTTTTCAAGGATCAGTCTCTGGGTGTTTCCACATCTTCATGCTCTCCCGGTGTTTTCACTGAGCAACTTGATCAGCAATGAACCGAGCCCCCCCCCCTTATAGTGTCGCGCCGGCAGGGTTGGCAATGTTCAAAATCGAGGGTATATCCAGACGAGTGGCTCAGTTAATAAATCAGCCCACTTCTGCCAGAGAGACTCCTCAGTCTTCACTACCCAGTCCACTTTGTAAAGGTAAACTGGTTTCTCTAAATGTCCTGGTGGCTATAAATATCTATATAGCATTGCAAGAGAAAGACTTTCCAGTAGTGGCCACTAATTTCCAAACTAGAACAACCAAGGGGAGAAATTGCCCCCTTGCCCCACCTCCTCTTACCCCTTCCCAGTGCCATGTACATGGTGGCCTGATAGACAGGTTGGAGTAGTGGGGAGAGCAAAATGGGAGACATGACTGCAGCAACACAAAAGCACTATACAAGATATTTGGTTGAGGATAGATTACATTTTTTAATACCTTTAATAACAAATTAAGAAAACTTTTTGACTTTTTATTTATTTATTTTCAAGATGATAACACGATACCGGTGCAGATCTGAAGATATATGTGAAGTTGAAGTGAAAAACAAAATATTATCTATTTATCTGATTTATTTCTAAAATTTAAATTTATGCTAATTTCTAGATTCAAAATAATTTGTATAGCACTATTTATTTTTTTCAGAAGCAATTAAGCAGACCATCTGGCACTGTTTTGTTTGTCGGTGCTCTGCATGGTGTAGAAACGACGTGGCGGAGTAGCCGTAGAACGGACTACGCATTGCAAATAAACATATGTGCACTCTGAAAATCTAGAGACCTATGGGCGCAATTAAACCAGGGAAAAACAAAGAAATAGACTGGTAATTTGTCCGTTACTTTGTTTTTATAATTAGTTGAGTATCAGATACATTTACAGTCTCTTTAAAGTTTTGTGTATTGTGTCTATAAAGTTGATTTAATAGCACCAAAATCCCATGTTAGACCAAAAAGAAATCGGAACGTCCTCAAAAGCCTCAAGTGTCGATTCACAAATTAGTTCTTTGTGTTAGTGTGGGTTTTTGATGGGTTACATTTACTTGGCAGCATTTTGAACCTCCGGACTACCATGAAACAAGCATGCAATAGACATAAGGTTGTTGACTCTAAGACGAGACCAAGGACTGGTTAAAGTTTGCTCTTTACATCAGGAAAAATAGGCAGACTAGATGAGCCTAGAGTGGTTCTTATCCGCCATCAAACTCTATGTTTCCATGTTTGTAAGTAAAAAAATTACTAGAAACTAGAAAGTGACTGATAAAAAAAAAATTAAAAAAAAATAAAAAAAAAAACTTACAAAGAAAGCAAAAGGAAACAACTTCATCTAAGAGATTCCGTTGAGTGTGCCGGACATCAGCGCGTCATAAATGGATACATTTTACATTAACTTTTCAATAATATGTTTTTGGAGTTATTTACGCAAGGAAATCTTATTTTTTTTTGTATTATTAATGAGTTTGGTGTTATTTCCAGGAGGGTTTAACCTCTGAATATACAACATCTTGTTGATAAACAAGTAAAAGGCATTTTAATAAAAAGGTCTCCAAAAAACGTGAAAAGCCTCAACAATGGAAATGAGAGTATATTTTTTTAAATTTAGCATCTTCTTAAAACAAATTAAATTTAAAATAATTAACACGCGTAGCACATCACAATACACGTAGCCAGACGTGGCACACGTAGGTTACAAATGGAACTCGGGGACTAATTAACTGAACAAAGATCATTAGTGACTAATTAACCGAAAATGGAAAAGGTCATTGACTAACACGTGGAATTAACATAGTAAACAGGACAAATACCAAAGGTTCGGGGTACTAAGAATGAAATTAAATTTAAAAAAAAATGAAAATTATAGGGAAAAATTAGGCCACCTGATTTATTTTTATTTTTAAAGCAGGAAAGGAGATAGATGAAGCATAAGGAGTTGAACCAGATTAAACGCCACTTTCTCCACCTGGGAGGATAATAAGGGTCACAGGTATGCTTATACACCTGATAGCAGCCTATAAAACTAATGCACTAAACTGTCAATTGTCAAAAGGAAATATCCCCCGGAGCAATTATGAAAATGTAGCCTCACAGTGTGTTTTGGAGTTAGTTTATCGTAACTCCAGAAGACACAAAGACAGACATATATAAGACCTCTGTATGAAACCTCACATAACGCTAGGGGTATTGGCATCCAATAGTGACCTAAAGACAAGTTACTTAATTAGCTTCATTATTTTGATTGAGCTAACAACGCTTCTGAGGAATACCCATTATTATTGTCCTGTTTGACATTCCTCCTTTTGGGTTAAGACTCACAGTTGTTAAAAGCTGTAGGGAACAGAAGATATTTAATTTTGCATCCAAGGGTAAGTACGAAACCCAAATTGTAATTTCTTCAAGGAGTGGCGTGGGTAGGATGTTTTGTGGTTAAATCATAGATCCCCCCTCATTCCTGTCCGTTCATGTCCATTCTACCTCTTTTTTTATTCAATTTGCTTATTTTTGGTGAGAACACATGGCCTTTAATGTCCCCTGAGGCAGTCTTTGGGACATGGCTATAGAAAAAGATCTGCACCTTCAGCAAGAGTAACATAACACAAGCCCCCATCAAAGGGGGTCCTTCACCACTGGGTTACATGTGTTGGAAACGAAAGGACACTAAACAGAGTTTGGCAGCACCATATGCAGAGAGCAGCGTTCAAATATCATATAGAATCACAGGAAAAAACATAACTATCTAAGGTTATTGATACATTCAAATACATATTACCATTAAATGCCACACTCAGTGATTTTGGGTTTGATATATTAGGATATATTAGGATCATTTAGATACCACATAGGTTATATTAATTTCCTTCTTATTATACAGACACAGCTTACAAAAAGATACAAAAGGAAGGACGAATCAACCATACTTATCTCTGCCTTTCAGTATGAAAAGTGTCATCACAAGCTACTCTACACTATTCTTTGGGCTGATTCATATTCAGATGCAATATTGTTCTGTTCATCTTCAATTCCGTTGTCTCAATTACCTTCACAACCTTCCCAATCCCTGAACCTTGGCACAAGCACTTGTCTACACTGCATTCACATTTCATTTTATGTGGATTAGGGAGGCTTAATATTTCACGCATGACTTCCCTGCCCTACCATAATGTCATGTCTACACAAGATCTTTAATTTCATGCTGTTTGAAAGAGGGGATGGATTTTTCCAATTGGAAATTGCGAATTGTGGTAGGAAGATGTATCTGGGTGGCAAAGTGTTAGGTGCATTTTACTGAAATATTTCATTAAAGTCGATTGCTTATTACAGAAATATACATACCAATGGCAATATATTTGCATACAGCCTCGTTTAATATCCAGGATAATTTGCTTAACTACTCCAATGCATCTTACAGCAAATTTAGAATGAGGCAGAGCTGAAAATTCTCTAGGGAACCTGATCACTGCAGAGCTTGAGCCAGAAGGGGTGCTAGTAAACTAGGAGACCTCAAAAACAAGGCTAGATCAAGCCCAATGAAGTATTTCAAGTATTGAAGACTAGTAATACAAATGAACTTGTAAGTTCAGGGACTGGAGTGGACCAACATGTCATGGGAAAACCAATGGACAAACAAATCACTTTGAGCATTGAGTTGAGTGGAAATGTTGGAGCCATGATATATGAAACACTCCGCTTTCCCACACATCCCAAGGAAAAGTTGATTGGTTCCCACCACAGATTCCTTATGATGGTAACACATTTTTAAATAATTCAATGATCATCATTCTTGCCACAAGATGTTTCAATTATTGACATCTATCTGTGTAGAACATGGTAGAGTCAACTGCACTTACACACTCAAGTACTTTTCACCAGAATAGTTTGAGTGTCAAATTTTCTGCGGATACTTTTCTGCTAAAAAAAATGCTCTTTAAAAATAGATTTTGAGGTTATATTTTTTAGAAAAATGTCTGCAATTTTGAATCATAAACTTATTTAATAGTCAAAAGAATGTTGTCAGAAGTGAGAGGGTATACTGTTGTCAGAAGTGAGAGGGTATACTGTAAGTAAGCAGTGATAGTAAGTTTCTGATTAAACATTTGACTGAAAACATTTCAGCATGGACAAATCATTCTGATGAGTTTTCAACAAGGATATCTTTAGGAAAAGATTGGAAATGTTTTTTTGACCCAAGAGAGCATCGATCGTTTTTCTTTTTCAATAGACGGAAGTTGTTGATCCAGGGACCAGTAAAACCGCAATTTACATACAGAAAGCAATTTTAAGCAAAATAAGCTGGAAATCTTAAGTAGAGAATGGGTTATTCTACTGAAATGTGCTTGTCTATCACATAGCTAAATTATTTTAGCGATACATTTGTAACGAGTTACTGAGTGATATCGCCTATGCTTTATCCAACTTACATCTAAAAGAAATGCTAAACATTTGAAAGCCATGAATATGCATAGATACTGTAAATAGGCCAAATGAATGATGTTTAATTAAAATATAATGTGTACTGAGCATTAACCTCATATTTCAAGTGACAGCTTCACTTCAAAGAAATCTATCACAGACTTGTCATGTCTTATGCATTATGCATGATTCCCAGACAGCAGAAACGTCTGAGCGTCTCACAGTCCATCCTATGCACATAACCAACTAAAAGATAAATGCAGACATTAAATAATTACATTGAAGACCCTAACCGAGTTCTCATGACAATACAAGTGGCCTTTTTAATTCCTTGGCTACCCATTAAGGGATTATTAAAATCCTGGTAGCTATTCCACGTGGTCTTGAAGGATTTTTACAAACTTGTTTCCGTTATATAGGATTGGAACTTCTCTGTGTAATTAACACATAAGCTGGGTTTGCAATGCATATAAACGTATATATCTAAGCAATTTTTCAGAAATGCTGTATCTACACTATTGGCCAGGGTTCAGAACTAAATCATGCAACAGCTCTTCCTTGCCATTGATACTGCGCGTATGTGCAGAGTCCTTGTTATCAGGTAGTCTCCTTCCGAATGGCCCCATTGTCTCACTTATTTTTTATGTTTTTTTCAAAGATACAGGGCTCCTGGTAAGGCGTTATGAAGTTGAAGATTGGGTAAAGATCTCCCCTGTAACTCACCAGCAACAGAGGAGCTGTAGGTTAGCCTCGAATACATCACTATCCAGGTGATAGCGGACATGGGGTCAGGAGGTGAAGCAATATATATATATATATATATATATATATATATATAGATATATATATATATATATATATATATATATATATATATATGGCCTAGGACGTGAACAAGGTAGAATTTTAGCTGTGGGGATTGTGGCTTTAAGCTAGGTTAAAGTTGTGATGATTCTCATCTGAAGTTAATTATCTCAATATAAGTTGTATCTGATGTCTTGATCAAACATCCTTTGTGATAGCAGTCAAATTAGTCAATATAAAATGAAAGGTGGTTCATTTCAAAAGGACTCTATAGGATTTGAATTATGAAAGTAACACGTGTTGCTATCGTGATAATTTGTTAAATGAGTAGGGAAAAAAAGGCACATAGGTAGCACAGCGTACCTGGAGAATGATGTGGCGGGGAACACATTAGCACAACGCCTTGGCCTTCTCTTACCGACACTGCGCTCCTTACCCGGCCGCTAAAATTCCCGAGATCTGTGAATACAAGAAAAAAAATCAATCAGTATGTAGGCATGCCAAATGTGTGTATATATATATATATATATATATATATATATATATATATATATATATATATATAACTACTGTACATTTAGATCATTACAATAACACACTTTTCAGTATGTGGCATTATATTTCACTTATACCAAAAATCATCACTATCTTATTTTAATTATTTTTAATTACTTCTCTAGCCTTCTATAAAGGTATAGGGTTGTAGCGTGTTAGCCATAGAAAGAAGATAATTCGGTAAAGATAATATCTTTATTGGCTGATGTATAATGCATTGCAACCTTTTGCGACTACCTAGGTCTCTTCTTCAGACCTTAAGAAGAGACCTAGATAGCCATGAAAGCTTCCCACCCTTCTTTATCTTGATGATTTCACTCTTCCCCTCAAATATATTCAGCAATAGCCGGCTAACTTTGACCTTTGACTGGTTACTTAATCCCCAATTCCTTAGGGATCTAATTCTAATTATTTATATAGCTAATTGTATTAAACTCAGAGTCAGAGATAAAGAAGCATCTCATTGAATTTCCATCTAGTGAGGGACGAGTTGCTTCACGCATTTCAGTCAACGCTTTCAGAAGCACCTTTTCATTGGGGGTATTCCTAAGCCAACCTTATCCTTTGTGAATACACCTTACAATTTGGTACAGCATACACAGTAAACACAGTATATACATGGAAAAAAACATATAGAACAGTATATATATATGGAACACACATCGCAGTAGAATCTGGCAACGCAGAGTGTTTTTGAGAGTTGTCCTCCTTATCTCGCTGGACAGTTTAAGTGCTGTCAAACTATTTTGTTGACCCATGAGAAAACCAATACAATATTTATCCTGCAAACATTTTTTTTCCCTTCTTAATCCAAATTGATTTTTTTCATAGCCCACTTTGCCTTTTTGTGGGGTCAACCTTATGTTGAAACGTGACAGCAAAGATTGATAGGAATAGAGATTTTCAATGTACATATTTAGCAGAAACAGCTTACGCGGCAATTGTAACGTTTCATAGAATTGTGTACACTGCAAATCCTTTAATCAATCCGCACTATAAAACTTTACAAGAACCATCGGCAACAAATTCCTAAAGAGAAACAGATGTGGCGATAAAGAATTCGATGTTATGCTCCTATATGTTTATTTCATGGAGTCGGTGGCTATGAATCATAAATGTAATTCTGAAACACATTTTTACCATGGAAAGCGTAGAATTTTTACTATTTCAACGAGTGCCAAATGTAATTGGAGTTGATTTACAAAACCGTTCCAGACGTAAAAACAAAACTGTAAATGCACAACGTTTTCTATAATGCGACAGTCGCAGAAAAAAGCAGATATAAATAAAAAGGTACAATATCGTACCATAAGAAACAGCAAATTTATTTTATAATGGAATATTATATATTTTGAATACCCCCAAAAACCAACCAAGAAACAGTTAAAGGAAATAACGTGTGTATTTTTTTGTGCTATATTTTTATTTATTTTTATTTTCACGTGTAACAGTTCTTCTTTAAGGAATTGTTGTTCAGATCATAGCAGTTTAAGTGACATGAATTTTTACCTAAATTTGTCTTGGATCAAGACAATTGTACCCAATTAAAACATTTAAACATTTGAGCTTCCACCATTTATTTAAAAGAAAAATTACACTGTAATTTCTGTTTTATTTCTGGGGATTTTTTTTTTTTTTTTTTTTTTTTTTTATACAAAAGCTGTTCTAGCCCATATCTTATCTGTTATCTAAGTAATTTAAGGTTTCGGTTTGGTAAAAAGATAACACAAATGTAATGAGATTAAACTTTCTAATCACCAGAGTTCGTATGGTAAGTTTTTATGACAAGCTATAGCTCTCTGCCGCTATTATGTGGAGATTAGTTCAGATATTTCTTAGATGTGTGAAAATCTGTAAAAAAAACATTGTTAAAGGATAGGAATTTACGGGTATACGGGATTTTTTTTTTTTTTTTTTAATAGTCTGCCGAGACATTTGATATATTAAATGTCATTATTAAAGTCAAACAGGATTTGATTATTGAAACAAAGGAAGAAAGAACACTTGATATAAAAATTGCCTATTTTAATTCAGTTTAAATCCTGTACTGTGGAAACTCATTATTCTGTAAATTTCACAAAGCTTTAACGTTGGTAAATTTAGTGCTAGACGTGTATATGTGTTCGTCACAATGTCCTACAGCCCTAAAGTCACAACAATGTTGAGGCACAGCAATATATATATATATATATATATATATATATATATATACACATATATATATATATATATATATGTATATATATATATATATATATAAAACTTAAATTACATACATTATCCCTCTTACAAATACCTCAGTTACACAAATAGCTGTAAATAGGCCATGAATTTACCTTAATATGCCTCTGTTGAGCCCTTCCCCATACCCATGTTTATCCACCTAAAAAAAAAGTGGCCCACTTTGGCCCTTTAGAATGTTGGGAGGTTTCTCCCTTCACTTAAATAAAGTCAAAGCATATTAGTGCCTCTGGAAAACCTAATACAGTATATTCCCTCAAATTCTACAGGCCTACACAGGAAGTGAGCTCCTCCTAAAAGGAAACAGAACGTATTTTCTCGTAATCTCAAAAAAAAATGAACACGGTAAAAAAAAATAAAAAACGTTGTTTTGCCTCCTTACGTTAAAACGTATCTATGTTTTCCCAGGGGTATTTGGAGGGAAACCGCTCCACCTCCGAAAAGCCACATTTTCTTAACCAGTTTCATAATAATGTTAACGTTTCAACCAATCTCACTTAATGTGAATCAAGAAACAAAATCAAAACGTTATAAAACAGTTTACTTCTTACTTTACAACCCGCTGAGAAGTATAAAACACGATGGATAACCCATATTAAAACTAGGTTTTTATTCAAATTTTGTACTAGAGAGCAATAAGTGATTAGTATGTATGCTTAAGCACATATTCCCATTTATAATGTCCTGCAAAGCTTAAAATGAGCCTTCTTTAAGATTTTGTTCATTTTTATTTTATACGAGGACAGTATTAAAGCTGTATGGGGATTCATTAGCATTCCCACAAAGGGAACAAACTCCATTTAAACTTTAAGTTGGCGATCCATTAAGAGCAATAGCCATTTGTTGGGGAAATAATGTCTGTCTGTTGATTTAATACTAGCTATTAATGAAACATAATTTTGTAAGCACAATATATAAATATGAGGTAGCATGTTTAATAGGTTGATTAAATAATTTGTTATATATTTTAGTATATAAATTTTATGAGGTAAGGTAGAGGAGGTTGCGTTTTTAAGCTACATTAACAAACTAATGGGGGTGATGACATTGGCAGAAGGCTATATTGCTGCAGTAACTTTCGAACAACTAAGCAACCACAAGTAATGTGTTGACTTAGTACCCTCAAATCGAAGGTTCTCAAATAAAACGCCAGCTAATAGTGAAGATCGGTTAGGAAAAAACACAAGAGTGTATTGTAGCTCAAGGACATTAGTGTCTGGACTTGGGCTTAGATTGACATTTTGCCATTAGGAGTGGTGGCCCATGAGCATACATGGAAGCTCTCCAGGTTTGAGCCGGAGTCTCTTGGTGAAGCTCTGCTTCTCCAGCTCTCCAAGTCACTGTCCTGTTGTGTTTAGCCTCTCTTCCAGCTCTTTGAAGGCACCTCAGGGCTTGTCCTGCCCATATCCTTGGTTAACTCAACCAAACCTTCCCTACACCGCTCATGGCTACCACCACATTCACATAAAATCATTCCCTCAAAAGATTAGATCTTTGAGTGGCCCACCCTGGGAAGTTCATATGTTTGCTGTGAGGTGGGTGCTGAAATTGCTGACCATACCTCCTATTGCCCCACACAAAATCCAACATATTATATAAAGCCTCTTAAATGACCATTACGAAGTTACATAGGTTCCTAGGATGCTAGTTTAAATTTCATTTTAAGTAGACAGCATGAATTGAGAAAAATATGAATTTTTAAAAGAAAAATTCATATGTACACATCACGATTAACATGGAGTGTCAAACCTTCTTATGCTAAAAGAAAACAATATTGTAGGGTTACAAAAAACATGCCTCTAAGAAATTCCAGTGGTGAATTCATAATAGTATTTTAATTTGTTTGTTGTTTTTTTACCTGGAAAGAAAAAAAAAACTTTTTAGAAGGCCATTGACACATGTGCATTGAAGAGCAGGAGTCTGGAAAGATGGATCTTCTGCAAGGCAATGAGCTGTAGGCAAGGAACAAGACTAAATATTGGGTGAAAAAAAGTACAGTATAAGGTGACTAGCATATACCTTAAAATGCATATGATGTATAGAGTGTACCTTTAAATATAAAAACCAGAATGTGTACATATGGATATACTAAAATAATGAAGGAAACATAATTGTTCTCCATCTGGTACACTAAATAGCATCTGACTAATTTCGACTTTGCTTAGACATGTGGCAGATGTCAGGTGATAAAGAAAGGAAACGCACAAGGAGGGAATGTGATCACAACTTCTACTTTTTCTGAAGTTACTTCTACTTCTGAGCAAGGTCCTGACCCTGGTAAAACTGAAAAGGTTTGGTTTTCAGAACAGAAACGTTCCGCTAGTGAACGTTCTATCTACCCTTCTTATCTCAGCCTCATGGAGAGATATGAAAGAATGACTTTCATTGACTTTTTTCTTCCGTCTTCTTCTTATAAGTAGAGATCTCTTTCAGAAACAGAAATGCCAGTAGAAACCATCAAACTGGAAAATTCATTCTTCTCTCCTCCTGCGATTTTAAGACTTATCTGCTTCAAACCCTCCCATTGTCAAAAAAAAGACGACGCCATCACTCAATGTCAAACGGAAATCAACAGCCAACAAAAAAAAATAGAAAATCAAAGTTTCCTCCTGCTGCGCCAGGTAATCACACAATGTTAAGCTTCATCTTAAGAATTCTCAAAAAAAAATGTTTTGCCTTTAAATAAATACAGCCAGAGGGCTGTATGCATTTTATAAGGATTATCTTGGTATCCAATTCAATTGTATGAATAACTATGGACATCTTGTCATTCAGAGGTTTTTTTATATAAAAGACAACATTCTTGCTGCAGGCAGGTCTGGGCTTTTTTTTTTTTTTTTTGTAATTTGAGAAGCCAAAAATATTCTAGATCACACACGGCACAGGGAGGGTTAAGTGAAAATATTGGTCAAAAAGCAAAATAAAACAAAGGAAAACAACACAAAAAATTGAGCTAATGTATATATTTCATATTTTGTTGGCGTAACATGATGGTGTCACCATGATGCGGCTCAAGCTTCCTTCTAGATATTCAGTCAATCAAAATATAATTTTTGGTTTACCAATCTCATTGTTCAGTCGTTGAAACTCACTCGTAGTAAACAGCTCCTTTGTATATTGGATTGCAAGCAATACCTGCCCTGTACTACCCTTTCATTTTGTTGCTTGGACTCATGGCGTACTGTTTCCTTCTACAAGGGAGACCTTTAATCTCCCAAACCGCCCAGCTTACATTACAAAGGACTGTGTCAGGTCAACACAACCTTCATAGAGCCTTCCCAGTGGTGTGCTTCTTTAAGAAAGGCAGACGCACCCAATAGCCATGAAAATCAGGCTACAGAGAAGGTATAGCATTAGTTATATTGTACAAACGTCTGCCTTTTGTTATTAAAAAGAAAGTTTGCAGTAGACTTGTGTATTGGTATTTGGGAGAACATGAAAATGAACTCAAATGTTGCATTTTTGTTGTTCAAACCAAATACCAAATAAACTAATATGGCGGCGGGTAAACGTACACGAAGGCAAAGAAGCAAAACAAGAAGAATCTTCGTTTCTTTGTAAATATTTTCTACCTAATCTCCTTGGTCCCATCCCCATCTCCCTGGTCCCATCCCCCCCACACAAGTGATGCCAGAGGAGGTCCCTGCCGCCGACATATAGAGTCGCTCTTATGGACCTTTAACTCCTGGCGGCGAAGCCCATGGTCTCACCAGGTCAAGTTGCTCCACGGTGTACCTTGTCCTGCCCTTTGCCAGAGGGACTCAAACATACGTTAAGCCATACTGTTACCGGAATGCCCTGCTCTTGTGAGTTTACAATCTATTAGGGGGTTGAGGGACAATGAGACGGTATAATTTACAAAGATAATAGTAATAAAAACAGGGTACTTTCTGGAGTTTAGAAAGAATTTTAATCATGTAGCCATAACAAACATGACTATCTCTGATTCTGCATCTCAGGCGTGCTGAGACCTCCAGCTGACCATAAAGCATTTCACATACAAAGGCAACAATGCACGGTACTCCCACTGAGAGGGCCACAGGTGGGCGAATTTCACACATAAATGTGTCTAGTATCATTGTCCTTGATGTTTTTCCTTTTAATTTCCCACCTCATGACACTGTGTTGCTGGAACCTTTCAGGAATAATACAATTCCAGAATGTTATGTAACTATGAAACCAATATATAATAACATCATTATACTTGGAACAAAAAATAGTAAGCTCTCATTCCAGTAGCAAAACACAAGTTAAAAAAAAAATGTAGAAAACAAAGAAAAATGCAAACAATATAAAATAATTAGACTGAAAAAGAAGTTCTAGTGTAGCTTTTTCTATTAAATTTATATCCAAGAAAATAGACCACTGCCAATGCAAATATAAACGGTATAAAATCAACGGCAATATTTTTGTATATTTGGCCACCTTAAGACGCCATCATCCTACAGAAGAAAATGATGAAACTTAATTAATCTTTGTTATGGCTAGAAACAAAGATGGATATTCACGAAACATTAACCCCTTAAGGACAATGGGCGGTCCCAAAACCCATTGAAAACAATGCATTTTGAGCCCGTACATGTACGGGCTTTGTCATTAAGGGGTTAAAATACCTTTGCAATAACGTTATAGAGATTGAGAATGGAATAGAACAGCAGCAAATTTATATAAACATATGTGATATGTTTTCCTTTGCAAGGGCAGTTTATTTTTTTTTTTTATTTTTTTTTAACCCCATATTTGTTAATTTATAAATTTACGAAGTAGAGGTAGACAAGCTGGGGAACACAGTGGTTGACCTGAGCGGTGGACAAGGTTGGTTTTCCTGCTATAATCAGTCCTTGGTCTTGTCTTAGAGTTTGGATATCCATATGCCTATCCCATACATGTTTAAATTCCCTTACTGTACTAACTTCTCTACACCTCTCTCAGTAAAGTAAAACTCCCTTACATTACATATTGGGAAGGACACAGTAAGGACAGGCTTATAGCTTAGTCTGGCTTACTTTCATCAAGCAAATGTAAACCAAGGCGTAAGCTCACATCTGCCTAGACAACCATGACAGTCGGACAAAGAGACAGATCAACGTGCATGCATGTACAACCAGCACCAAACATGAAGCAAAAGAACTTAAAAGATAAAATGTAAATATTCACCTGTAAAACTTTCCCGATTATAGTATATTAATAAGTATATTTTGGGTTTGGAATATATTTGCATGCGCATAGAGACACGATTTTCCTTTCTTTTTGAAAGTTCAAAGTCAAATTTTCCCTCGGACACGAAATTGCATACTGCATGAGACATCCCTTAATTCACACACCGTCTTTTTTATCAAGCACAAAGTTGCCTTTTTTTTATTCCCTTTCTTCTTTCAAAAGATATTTCGAAATATCTCAAGTCGTCTGTTTTAAATTCTTCTAATCTTGAGCATTCATGAAGGCATTGTCGGGTGCTATCGGCTCGAGCAAGGTAATTTTCCTGGTTCTATTAATTAATTGCTTAAAACAGTTTTTGTGTTGTGAGGCTTTTGTAACTAATGAAAATAATTTGCATCCCATGCCTGGATTACTTTATTATAATATATTTAATACCATCCCCTAAGTTACTTAATAGAACATCTTTAAGGCTTCGATTTAAAGGGACTTGGTTACCTAACAAGCGCTTAAAGTGTGCGTAGAGCATCGGTGATCTGGTAATAGACTGTACTATGTGCAAGAATGACCAGAAAGCAAAATCTAAAGCAAATGCATAGATCAAGAGAAAATGGGTGTAAAATATGTCCGCACCATGAAGCACCATATGCAAATTAACCACTGTATCAAAAAATACATTTGCATGCTGTAGTTGTATGAGGTTTAACATGTTAACATGTTTGATAGAGACGATAACGTGAGCCTTGGAGTCCATTACAGCAGAAATCTAAGGATAGCTTTGTAGGCTATTTATTATTATTCATTAATGTAGCTCCATCATATTCTGGAGCGCTGTACAGTAAAATAGGACATAACATACTTAGAGGGACAAAAGGTAAGGAGAGTCCTTGACTTTTGTCATATCACAAGGAAGAAATACTGCTAGCACCCCATGGACATTTCATTCCAAACAAGTATGGATGACCCGCTCCACAAATCACAAAGTAACAATAGAAAGGTTCCAGAGGCCTGCTTGAATAAAGGTCTGGTCTGTGAATTCCCCATGGAAGGACCATGTCTAGATGAATTCAGATTAGCACAGGGCATTAGTCTAATTCCCATAAATACTTTATGACGTATAGGCATAATGACTAAGCATGAAGGTGCGAAACGCGTCAGGGGATTCTACTTGTCCTCACCTTGTACTCCTATACACTCCACGTGGATTAAAAATAAAGCATTTATGGAAATTGGACTAATATCCTTGGATTTCTGTGACGTTATTTTCCTTCTGTTTCTACTGAAACAGAATTGCTAGTATACCAGGTGTGTATATATATAGATATATATATATATATAGTTTTACTTAACTAACTAAATAGTGCTGGTTTCAATATGGTTGAAAGGGGGGAATTTAAGAT
The DNA here is from genome assembly GCF_027358695.1 of Spea bombifrons. NCBI lineage: Eukaryota > Metazoa > Chordata > Amphibia > Anura > Pelobatidae > Spea > Spea bombifrons. The sequence continues at coordinate 130,872,271 of NC_071088.1, forward strand.
TAAATATGACTTTTTCACCCATACACGTCTGGTGAAGCGTTACCCTCTACAAAGAGACAGCTTGTAATTTTTTAATGACGGGTGCATTTTAATGAGAAGGTATTTTTCAGTCTCCTTTAGGCATCTGCGTGGGTATTACTCCATTGCCACGATGCTACCGCTTTCAGCACATGTTTCTCTTGTACCAGGTGTTTAAATATATGTTGGATCAATATTCATTTTATCGTAACAACCACAAATAACGTGGACAGCCAGGCAATTTAAAGTCTAAGATGAAAACAAAATAAAATCCTACACAACACAATTTGATTGAAAGGAACTAAAGTGGATGAACTCATCTTCTGAAATCCTAAATAGAGATCATTCGTGTGCGTTTGAAGCTAAAATGCGGGTGCCCTCCTATAATGTAAATCCAGAATAAATCATACCATCAAGGCGAAATGAGAGTATTCAGGAAAAAAAAAACCTTCTTTTCTGAATATACTCATCTCGAAGGCCAATTTCCTTATGATTACAAACACTTGGTAAAGGTCACTTAAAAAGTGTAAAATGGAAAGTGACGAGCAGTTGTCTCGGCTGCACATTTTAGAACACCCGAGAGATTGCAGAGAATCGCAGCCTGCTGGAAACAAACTCAGTAAGTGCGGGTTTCAATGAATACACAGGAAAATAAGATTCAGACTAGAAAATAAACACAATTTCCTAGTGTAAATAATACACATTTTCAGTATTTGTTGACCAAGAACACTGACACTGCATGGAGCACTAAAAGTTTTTTTTTTTTTTTATTTGAAATCTGTATATATTGTGAAATTTTCTGGTGCAGGTGCTGGGGGTCCAAGTGTCCTTACTCTCCGCAACCTAAAGAGTTTTCCCTCCTCTCTTTTCTTTTGTCCTCTCCAGTGCTTTTTGTTTGATCTGGTTTATCTCTTTTCTTTTTTCTGTTTTCTCCTCTCGATTTTATATTCACTCATTTCTCATTTTTTCCTTCTCTTTTCTCATCACTCACTTTTCTCTGCTAAACCAAACAAATTAGCTGCCACAAGTAAAATCCTCAGCCACATCTTAAGGCACAACTTTTAACCCCTTAAGGACAATGGGTGGTCCCAAAACCCATGTACGGGCTTTGTCATTAAGGGGTTAAAGAGCGTCCAGGAAACAGCTTGGCGGAAAGCGACGACCCTATAGTGCACAGAGCAGAGGTAGCTGAAGGATGTTGGTAAACCTGTTGGTATAGGCCCTTTACAACTATCTGTAAGTAATATGGAGCCAGTTTATTACATACACCTTGCTAGTACCGGGTTGGACCCCCCTTTGCCTTCAGAACTGCCTTCATTCTTCGTGGCATACTTTCTACAAGGTGCTGGAAATATTCCTCAGAGATTTTGGTCCATATGGACATGATGGCATCACGCAGTTGCTGCAGATTTGTCGGCTGCACATCCATGACGCAAATCTCCCGTTCCACCACATCCTAAAGGTGCTCTATTGGATTGAGATCTGGTGACTGTGGAGGCCGTTGGAGTTCAGTGAACTCATTGTCATGTTCAAGAAACCAGTTTGAGATGTGAGCTTTGTGACATGGTGCATTATCCTGCGGGAAGTAGTACACTGTGGTCATAAAGGGATAGACATTGTCAGCAACAATACTCAGGTAGGCTGTCATGTTTAAACAATGCTCAATTGGTACTAAGGGGCCCAAAGCGTGTACAAGGCAGGATGGATCAATGCTTTCATGTTGTTTACACCAAAGTCTGACCCTGCCATCTGAATGTCGCAGCTGGAATCGAGACTCATCAGACCAGGCAACATTCTTCCAGTCTTCCATTGTCCAATTTTGGACAACCTGTCCGAATTGTAGCCTTAATTTTCTGTTCTTAGCTGACAGGAGCAGCACCCGGTGGGGTCTTCTGCTGCTGTAGCCCATCTGCTTCAAGGTTCGATGTGTTGTGCGTTCAGAGATGGAATTCTGCATACCTTGGTTGTAATGAGTGGTTATTTGAGTTACTCGAACCAGTCTGCCCATTCTCCTCTGACATCAACAAGGCATTTCCGTCCACACAACTGCCGCTCACTGGATATTTTCTCTTTTTCAAGAAACTAGTAATATTAACAGTACAGAGAATCCGCAAGGTTATAAACAAGCCGTTATGTACAGTAAATTAGCTTCTTACTTTTAGGTAAAAATTTAATCTTTACTATTTAATCATCAAGAAAAAATCTGCATGAAATGCCCCAGGTCTACCTTTGGATGGTAGATGGAATTTGCTAGCTGGGAACCCTAAATCCAAATTCCTTAAACCAGTGCATTAAATAAATATAATATAATATCTTAAGTGAAAGATGGCTTTTGGTGCTAGATCTGTTTATTTTGAAGTATTTTTTTTTTTGCTTAGTACGTACTTTACAGCAAATTATTCTTAATTTGGAAAATTCCTAAGGTAGGCCATTTTTCCCCCGTCTCCCTACAGCCACAGAAAGGATAACATGAACGCAGAAAAGGAGCATCCTCAGAGGTAGAGACACAGTCTGCCAGACACATTTGCTTGAATTATAGAGGTCAAGTGAAACCAGGGGCTATTAACTGAAGCAGAAAGAGCTGTGTTTCAGTGGAAAGCGATAGTTATTTTTTTTTTTCCCCTCGCACAAAGTTACTGGAAATCTATGAATTGACAAGCAATTGAAAAAGGCACGAATAAACCTGGCATATTTTTTTCCAATTTGTTTGTCATACTGTCAGTGACAAACACGATTCATTCGTTTGCGTTCTAACCTTCGTAGACATACCAGCTCTCCGACTGCATGCGTGTCAATAAGGAAAGCAAGAAACGAAGGAATTAGAAAGGAAATTTACATTTTTTTTTTAGTTTACATTAAAAAGTTCAGAGTACAATATAGGGATATACGTTTTATAAATGTTTAGAATATGTATTTATGAACATAGCCTTATTGGATCTCTTGGGGCACTATATATATATACGCAATGTAATAATAATAATAATAATAATAATACATATATATATATATATATATATATATATATATACTCCCAAGTGTTCCTTTTTAGGGATCAGTTCCTCTTTGGGGGCCAAATCCCTCTGCCCCTCTTTTTTTTTCCTCCCGATGTCACTTTATGCGTCACAATAATATGTATATTTCACAAAAGTATCTCTCTGGCCATTTCAGCTGTTAGGGGGTACGTTTAGTAGATGGTTTTATAGATCAGATTAGTTACGGAGGGCATCATATAAAGAGACCAAGATCCACAAAGGCAAATAATGATGCAATGAGTGATCTAATAAAAAAAAATATGTCTTATCAAAAGGAATATTGTGAGATTTCTTCCAGTCTTTCAAGTATTTTTAGTTTTTAATCTAGTTTATTGTTATATATTAGATACATATATATGACATCATTATATTACATATAGTTACTGATGTAACCATGCATTGTACAGGGCTGATCAGTATCTTCTTTAAGGAGAAGCGTACTGGAAAACTGCACATTTTTGCGATTAATGGATTTCTTCGATGCCAGACTTTTCATGTGCATTTAAAGCTTACATCACAAACGCAACAGATTCTCTGTATAATAAGAATTACAGCTTAAGGTAACGCGGCATACATCACAGGCGGGAATTAAATCATCTCACGCCACTCACCAGAGAAATCTAACACATTTTAAATGTCCAGGCCCGCTGCATTGTTACCTAAACATGGCTAATTATAACGTGCCACGCTGGTATTGGAACCAAAACCTAGGAGAATATCACTAATAACGTAAGGATTGGTACAAGGTTAGTGCGCGAAACACTTGGCAGTTAATATGACAAGGTACCTACGCACTTTACATAATTTAATGAATAAGATTCCCAGACTATATTTTAATGTCGTTAACTTTCTAAAAATTCCAAGAAAAGAGATAATGATTGCAGAAATCTATATTTCTAATTATCTGGAACTCGGATTACATTCTGAAATTAAACCCGATGGATAACGTTGGGTCGATAGATGGGTCTTAAAGGTACATGCGTGCAGTGGTGAATGGGATAAGTTATCCTGACTAAGAAGAAACCAAGGAATGGTTAAGGTCTGACTTTTTACATTAGAAAAAATGGGCAGATTAGACGGGTTGAACGGTTCTTATTTCCCATCAAATTCTGTTATTTATACTACACCTTACTATGCTACATATTCATGAAAAACGTCCCTATTTACGTTGACTTTGTAATGTGTAATTAGTTACAAAGTCATTAATAAAAAGTAATTAGTTACATGAGTTGGGGAACTGGTGACTAGGAACCGACATTGTAAGGGTCAAAAATTAGATAAGGCAAAAAGCACTACAGATTTTAAATATTATTGAAAAAGAACTGGCAAATCAGTGGTCTTTGCCCCTCATCTCCTGATGTGTCCATGTATTAACATATATTTGTTATGTATGTGTTAACTGCCCCATTTCAATTGTAGAGGGCTGCGTGATTTGTTGGCACTTAATAAATAAAATGTAATAATAATAATTCCATAGTGAAAATTAGGGTCTAATAAGATACTGGGGCCTGATTAGAGGATTCCACAATTGAATAGGATATAAATAGGAGATAAAGAACATAAAGATAGAGATAAAATCTCTATTTTTTGCACCGCAATCTGTACGAGGATTGCTATTCATTATATTTATCTTCGGCGGAGTGAAAATGCAGCATCATGGGCAATAACCAATAAGAAAGCAGGAGGACAAACATTTTTTGTTAAATTTATTTTAAACACTTTTCAGTTAACAAAAATAACAAACAATTATGACCCCTGAAGTATCGCTCATTAAAACACAGAAGGGATAATTGGCACATAATCTGAAGGTCTCCTTCACCTGGGACAACAAATGGAATCATGTTCCAAGCAAGATAAAGAGATCACGAGAGCAGGTCGACCCAACCCCAAACACAGCATAGAATAATTTGTTACTCTAGGGGGAGTAAGCATTTAGTTCAACCTAGCCTGGTGAGGAAACATTGAGTGTCTATCCAAGACTGTCCATGACCATACCTGACAAAAGAGCTACAGAATTTGATGTGGCTATATAACATAAATAATAATAAATAATTTTCAAGAGAATCTAGCTGGAGCTCTCCTTCTGGGGCAGTGGCTTCATGGGGAGGGAGGAGCAGTCACGGAAGGTGTGGGAATATTTCCATAATGGGCGAGTCAGCCATCATGTAAAGACAAGACTAGGCATGGACACCCTTAAATTAACTAGGGGTAGATGAAGTGAACACGGCACAGTGCGATTATCCTGTCTAGAGAAAAGGGAAGGTAAACAAGAGACCCATGGAAGCAGCGCTTTCCCCGAAGACTCTGGGTCAGATCCAATGAGTTCCCACGTATGCCCATGACCCACCCTGAGGGAAATCATCCAGTACTAGAGGTATTTACCGTATTTCCCCATGTATAAGACACACCCTTTTTAGAAAAATTTGGGGTCTAAAAATTGGATGCGTCTTATACAGTGGTGGTAGATTTATTTATTTTTTTTTTAACTAAAAAGCGGACCTGCTGCTTACCTTGATCCACCGCGGCTGCACAGGAACCCAGTGGAGTCACGTGAATGTACATCACATGACTCCGCTCAGTTGCTGTTCCTGCTCGAGCAAGGCAGAGGGGAAACAGAGGCCCCCACGGAAGTCGGTGAGCGGCAGCATAAGATCTGCAGTTCAGGTAAGGTGGGGGAGTAAATCAATGTATGTATGTATGTATGTGTGTGTGTGTGTGTTAGCATGGATCCGTGTGTAGGGGGCACAGGGAGGGGGAACAGGGAGGCTGAAAGTGATGTGCATGTACTGGCTGCCTGAGCATGATAGGAGTGCGATTGCTAACAGTTGCTAGCAGCTAACATCAATCACACTTATATCATGCCCAGGCAGCCAGTACAATAACTTTATGTAACTTTTTTTTTTTAATTTCGGCCCCCCAAAATAGGGGTGTGTCTTATACAAGGGAGCATCTTATACTTGGGGAAATACGGTAATACAGGCTCTGCAAGCTAGGAGGCCTGGGGGCTTTAAGCACGGAAAGAAAAAGGTAACACACTGGATGCAAAATCACTGCAAAGCTAACAAGATAAAAAGTATATTTTTTTACCATAATATATTACAATAAGAAAAAAAAACTTAAACTTCTTTTCCCTTCCTGCAGATGATAATGACCAAAAACTAAAAACATTCGAGGACTACATTTTTTTATGGGACTATAGAATTCTGCTCCTCCTGCGTGGAATGAGGAGAAACACATTTTACCAGCAATGTCTTTCTCCTGCTATGTGTGTATGCGACACGCAAACAGTTATACAACATAACCGATACCAAAATTACCTGTCATATATAGTTTAGCCGCAAAGAATTGAACAACCAAGGTACTTACTGAAAATATGGATTTTAAAACAAAAATAAAGGGAATACACATGAGTATGGTGTGAAAACGAAATGCTGTCCATCAGGCTGTCCCATGGCTCCACTACAATATTGTCTTGTATTTGCAAGCTTGCACCGTCCTTGTAAAATACATATCCTTAAACAAATGTCAAGATCCCGTACTTGGATTTAAAACACAGGCATAAATTATAGAACAGCGTAGCGCATGGACATTTCCAAAGCACATACTGTAGCCTGCATCTGATATTTACGCAGGTCACACGGGGTTATCTATCGTTCTATTTTTCCCCGCAGTGGCACCTAGGAGAACGCCGAAAGGCGTTTAGAGAGTTGATATTTACAGTAAGTTGTTTGATTAAACAGAACGGGCAGGGCTGGATCTGAGTTTTTAGGGAACCTATGGATTTTAAAAAAAAAAAAAAAAGTATTTTTTTTTTTTTTTTTTTTTTTAGAGAGTTCCATCTTAACATAAGTAAAGAATGCAATATACATGTTTTAGGGAAAAACAGTATTTATTAACCCCTTAATGACAAAGCCTGTACATGTACAGGCTCAAAACGCATTGTTTTTAATGGGTTTACGAACCGCCCATTGTCCTTAAGGGGTTACAAAAACCCTCACAAGATCATTGAGCACAGAAGCATGAAAGCATTTGGACATGTTTCATGCTTTGTAACCTCGCAAGCAGTCCCGAGACGTGGCACTTGTCACACAAACAACCCAAGCTCCAGTCCCAAGCATCTTCTCAATCTACTTATAAGAAAGTGCCACCTCCAATTATAAAATACTTCATTTCCATAAACTGATTTGCATATTTGTTTAATTATAGCTTTAAACGACTTCTGTACGGGCAGCCATAGTACAAAAATGATAATTTTACATGTAATATAGACTAATGAGGATAACTATAATATGTTGAGATCATAGTTATTTTTGGGGACCTGGCCGCTGGCCTGGTCATCCGGCACACATGATCATAAACATGTAGTGTGCAGCTGCGTATATTCATGTGTCGCCCATACTTACGTCATCGGACAGCCACTGGCCTTAAAGTGCCGTCACTGCGAGTCCGACCCTGTCTATGTCCCAGTGCATTTCGCACTGGGTTGGGCTGCCTATCTTCCAGTATAACCAATTTAAATGATTACTGCTCTATCCCTAAATATATATATATCTAAAAAAATGTGCATTATTGTCAGTAAGGATGTTAAAATTGCTTTATGATACTCGTTAAATGGAAAAAAAAATGAACAAAAGTAAAAACAACGGAAAACAGTTTCCTATAAAATGATAGAACCTTTATTCATACACGTTTAATGCGTTTTATATTCGTATAGCATGAGCTTTAGACGTAGAACTTTTATGGAACTTTACCTAATGTTACAAATTCAGCAGAAGTGAGGGCTCAGCATCAATTTCATAATAAAAATGGATTTTATGAGTGCCCTTGTAAACAAAGTTGCATTGTAACACCAAAACAAGATGGAATCGTTATGGCCAGTGACCACACTTTAATATTGGTTTGGCATGCTCCGACGACTTTAATAACAGCCTAAAAGGGACATTAAATATTAATACAACCATCCAAGGGGTGTATTGCTGTGAAGACTGACTTTCTTTTAGTAAAACTGATCTCCTCTTTCAACAACTTTTTTTTATTTTTTTATCCTTAGAAGTGTTTTAAGGAGAAAGACATTTTTGCCTTTCACAAACAAGGGGTTATTGCGGAAAGGAAAAAAACGCTTTAAATTTGTGGATCTTTCTAAATACTTCAGTGTATTAAGTAAAACGCGACCCCTCTCCTGTTCTTTTTATATATATATTTTGTATATACACACACATTATACTGTATATTTATATACACAACCTAATAGTAAAAGTACCTTTGTAGGAGACGGAGCCAAAGATAGGAAGTGCTTTACAAAAACACTTTTAAAATCACATAACAATCCCAAATAAGAAATGTGGGTGTATATGTTATTACAGACCTCCTTAATTTTATGACAAACATCTGGGAACTTTCCAAGGGAGAGGACGAGTCTGACAGAATAGATGGGGAGTAGATGGAAGTAGGCAGCTAGTAGGTGGAACATAGGTGGGGAGTAGAGGAAAGTAGTCATGTAGGTGGAACATAGGTGGGGGAGTAGAGGAAAGTAGTCATGTAGGTGGAACATAGGTGGGGAGTAGAGGAAAGTAAGCAGCTAGTAGGCGGAACATAGGTGGAGAGTAGAGGAAAGTAGTCATGTAGGTGGAACATAGGTGGGGAGTAGAGGAAAGTGGGTAGTTAGAAGGTGGATCATAGGTGGATAGTAAAGGGAAAGTGGGCAGCTAGTAGGTGGAACATAGGTGGGGGAGTAGAGGAAAGTAGGCAGGCAGTAGGTGGAACATAGGTGGGGGAGTAGAGGAAAGTAGGCAGGTAGGAGGTGGAGCATAGGTGGGAGAGTAGAGGAAAGTGGACAGGTAGGAGGTGGAGCATAGGTGGGGAGTAGAGGAAAGTGGGCAGGTAGGAGGTGGAACATAGGTGGGGAGTAAGTGTGATCATGTGTCATCCCTGCACCCGGGGAAATTATGATATGATGAAGAAGGACTTTCCCCAGAGACATTTAATGTTTTGTGTCTGTAAAACATACATGGAAGATTTGCTTTACTGCACTTTTTACAAAAATAGAAAATAAAAATTAACATCAAAATCCTCAATGACCACAAATGAGATTATCTGCTGTATTGCAGCTAATAAAATTGACGTCTATGGGAGCGAGTATGGATTTTATTCATGTAGACAGCAGAAAGCAGAGGCACATTTACATCAGGCTTAAATATGTCATATACGTAATTTTTTAGAAAAACCTATAATATATAATATTAAAAAAAAGTGCTACACTCAATCATAAAAACAGAGGTAAACCCCCACATTAGACATGAACACTGCTGTACAATCCTGAAAAGGTCTGTATAACACCGTGCTCAGAAAAAAAGTTGTTGCCATGGGGACTAAAACACTTAATCATAACGATGCTTTTGTCCAACTATTTTACAAAAAATGTAATTAGAACTTTAAGAAACTGCATAGTATAGATTTGTCTGTGCTGACCTTTATAAGAACAATCACATAACCATCCTCCATATAATGGTTTGACAAAATTCTGCTATTTCAGTAAAAAGTATAATGACGCTAATAGCCGAGAGTGGAATGCCTTCATTTGAATTGAGAGGGCATGGGGATCTAAGAATAAGAATACCTGTAAATCAGGTAATAACATGAAATTATACTTTATTTAGTGTCTATAACACATACGGAAAATCTGTGGAAACGCTGTGTTAGTATTACGATGAGTCTTAAATCTACTGGTTTATTATTTTAAAGATAACCATTAATGATTAAGAAATATAATTGGATATTTCCTATTTTCCATACTTTAATAATAACGTCTCATTGTGTAGCTTAACCATCGGCTGTCACTCAAGTTCTTTCCATCTTGTAAGACTTACTTTTATGTGTCTTAATTTCCTTTTTTTTTTTTTCTTTTAAATATTTGTGTATTTATTTTATATATTTATTTTATATATTTGAGCCAGATTATTATAGTTTATATGTATTTGCAAAAAAAAAACATTGCTAATACACTGATTTTTTATTTTTAAATTTTTTTTAACTACTTTATTTTTTATTGAGCGCCATAAAATTCCGCAGCGCTGTACAACGGGTACACAGCACCGTGGAAGTATCTTCCGTGTTCTGAATTAAGCGTTCTGATTAATGCAAAATTATTCCTAGGTAATGTTAACACTTTAGTGTTAGATCTTACTTTGGATACCGGCCCTCAAGGAAGGAGTTTGTCATCTTGATCTAACGCGTTCCAACACACATTATATTCTTGGCACCCCCGTGGATTCTTTGCAGGCAGCAAATATTCAGAAAGCAAATCTCTACCCAAGTTTTTTTTTTTTTCCCGAAAGATGTGTTATTTTTTTTTTAAATATAGCATTGCATTCTTGACAATTTACCATGTGAAGTCACAGCATGTGACATCCATTTGGAAGGACGGCGCGTTTGTTTATGCATTTCGCTCCGTGTTAAATTTGTACGACAAGACGAATATTTGTACAAGATATGAAAATCCTGAAACTTTTTTTTTTTTTTCTACCGACGCCTATAATATTAATTCCACCTACAAGGAATCGTGAAAGGTTACTAGCGTACATATATATCTGTCTGCTTCTAGCAATATTCCTGTCTCATTACCAAGAAGATTAAAATGATCAATTCATAAACATACCTTTTCGACTAAAAGGAGAAATGTCTGTGCCAGCTGAGTCGGAGACGTCTTTATCTTGCTCACAATAGTTCAATAGTTCATTTTGTTTACTTTTTTTTAATGTACCTCTATATTAAGGACCATCAAAATGGCACTCTCTTGCCTCCCCCCCCATTTCTTCGTCTGTCTGTTGTAGACAGATAAAATAACAGGTTCCGCAAAAAATAAAAGGCTCCACAAAGAGTCAGTGCGTCCATTTCATTTTTTTGTGAATGTTTTGTCCTTTCCCCTTTCCAATTTCTTCGATTTTTATTATTCACCACATTTAAATGTTGCGGATCATCCAACTAACTTTAACCCCTTCATGACAAAGCCTGTACATGTACGGGCTCACAATGCATTGTTTTCAATGGGTTTAAGGACAACCCATTGTCCATAAGGGGTTAATACCAGGACGATGTGAGTAAACACAAAATGCACCTTTTAAATAAGCATTTTATTTACTGAAGGTAAAGAGTTAATCAAAACCTATGTGAAAATGTAATTGCACCCTAAATTTAAGTGCACAGGATTTGTGACTCGGATGCCAAAACCTTCATTTTGTTTCTTTAAAACCATTCAGATGTGGACTTGTGCGCTTCAGATCATTGTCCTGCCGCATAACCCAACCGCGCTTGGGTTTTAGGTCTCAAACTGACGGCTGGACGTTCTCCTTCAGGATTTTCTGGTAGAGAGCAGCATTCATGGTTCCGTCAATTATGGCCAGGTCCTGAAGCAGCAGAGCAGCCCCAGATCGTCACACTACCGCCACCGTGTTTGACTGTTGATACAATGTTCTTATTGTGGAATTCTGTGTTAGTTTTACGTCAAATGTAACGGGACCCACGTCTTCTAAAACGTTCCACTTTTGACACATGGTCCACATAATATTATGCCAAAAGATGGTTTTTGGTAAATATGAGATGAGCCTTTGTACTTTTTTTTAGTCATTTAAAAACTGCATTTTGTGTTTATTCACATTGTCTTTGTCTAATATTAAAATTAGTTTGATGATCTGAAACATTCAAGTGTGACAAATATGCAAAATACAAGAAATCGGGAAGGGGCAAATACTAATTTCAGAGCACTGTATCTCACAAGGGCTTGGGATGCTAGGATTCAAAATCACCATGATAAACATACATCTTTGAACCTGTCACATCATTGACAGCAATAAAAATGGCGGAACCATTGTCACTGCAGTCATACGGCAATACCCGGTTATATAACTTACCAAGGTAGGCTACCCCTCTTCTGGAGGTATTACTTTGTTCAAGGGGCAGGGGTAGCCACACATAGGGATGCAACTAGCCAAGTGGTGGGTGTGAAGTAGGTGGTGGCACGCAGGTGGGACTGGAGAAATGTACACAAAGTCCTCCAGGTCAAATCAGCAAGTTCCCAGGTATGCATATGGTAAATAAAGCATGCACCTAACTCTAACTCTGCTCCCTTCTCAATTCTACCCCATTATGTCCTTACCCCACCAGTGACTGAATAGTCTACCTTTTAACACAGCTAGTCTCGCCTCCTCATGACTGTCCCCAGCCCATCCACCACTGAGCCAGGGAAAGTGGTCTCCAGAGGACCACAGCAAGGAGGTTTCACCAATACATCTTAGGTACCCTCTCTATATTCTGTACATAGGTTATCAACCACCTATGCATTGCTATATTTGTCGTAGAGATAATTTGCTTAAACAAGACACAGTTTAATGATATTCAGAGCATCATCTACTTACTTTATTACCTCCCTATCCAAAACACACTTCACTTATCTTATCCACACAATTCATGTGACAAATGTCAAAGAGAGCTGCCAATATAGCGTGGATTTGTAGCATGCATACTGATTATTTTAATCTGCGAACACAATTATGATGTCACGAGTGTTGATCATATCTCGGAAGCCAACGCTGCTTTATTCCCAATGCCCAAAGTAGATCATTTACTCACATGCAAACTGAAGTGTTGACTCTCTACTAAGGACACTGCCAAAGGAGTTAGCGGCTAAGCACTGATATTGCCCAGAATCCTTCACTTCATTTGGGCTGCTGATAATCAAATTTCCATCTATCAAACTGTAGCGGTAATCACTTTCCAAGTCTATTTCAGTTCCGTTTCGAAGCCATCTTTTAAAAACAAATATATGAAGAAAAAAAAACAAAATAAGAAAAAGAAAATTGTACATATTTGGAAAAATATTTAACTGACTGACCTGCATATATATTTATTTTAAAAAGCCCTCTTCTATCACTGAAATTGTGTTCTGGGCCGTATCGTACTACCTGAAGCTCTACATTCCCAAGACCGGACTTCCAAATTATTCAAAATTTCACTCATCTCTGCTCTATAATTAATCTCTCACATCCACATTATATATATATATATATATATATATATATATATATATATATATATATATATATATATATATATATATATATATATATATATAAACCACATAAATATAAAACTATTTATATACTGGACATTTAGTGTTTTGTAGATATGTATTTAATACTAATTATTAAAAGCTTTTCATGGAGTCACACCACATTTCACTTAAATAATATAATTTGTATAAACAACTAAAATGTGCAATCACAAGCAAAGACAGATTAAGGCAACATAGAGGACCATGCATATAAGGATGGACACCCATTTTTGAGTATACTGATTTCTGAGGACATATTGAGTACTTGTCAGCTCAAGTATCCAGGCATGGTGAGAATGGTACAGGTGGCAGGGGTAGGAGTATGAGCGCTATTACCTTCATTGGTACAGACTTGCATGCGCCTACCACCACCGCGCTGTACTCCGCCATATAGGACTGAGTACCAAATTATGGCATCGTCTGCTGATCTTCAACGCAGACAAAAGGATATATATGAACGTGTGTGTGTGTGTGTTGTGTGACTGCTACAGCCACATCCACCATAGCGGACAGAGTCCTTCACCCAGGCATCAGAGATGATTACCCCTGATTGTAACCTTGCCATTTACACTGGTATATAAACAAAATCTAATAAAGAAAAACAAAATAAAACAATTGAGTGGAATGGATGAAATGGTGTAGTTATGTACCTATAACTTGGAGATGGTGCCCCTCTTGCCTCACAATTAAGTGCCACTTTCTTCTCTCCAGAATCCATGGGAAATATAACATTTTCTGGTTCTTGGACAAATACTGGTCCATAATCCACACTCTCTGAAAAAATGAAAATCTACTGGTTAAAATACAAATATTCGGTACGCTAACACGTTGTATGGACTTTATGTAGAACTAGCAAAAAATAAGTCTGGCTAGATAGGTTTGTTTCTCTGGTAAACCCAAGGATCAATCATATTATTTTATTTTACAATTTAGACAAACAGGTTATAAGAAATCAAACTTAAAGATGTATTAATGTTTGCATTAAATGCTACATGATGGATTGTCATTTCTTATGACCACAACACTTAATTTTTTAAATTTTGTTTTAATTAAAACTAAAACGATGCATGTAAATTATGACAAAATCATACCAAAATGATATTGAAAAAAAGGATGACGTCTTGCAAAACAGTAGCTATTTGTATTTTATATTAGAAACATGATTAATTTGGTGCACGTGGCTTTTTATGATATCCTAATACTTCTCTAGGACATCTGATAAGGAAAACCATGAGCAGTGAACACAAAGCTCTTAGTTACTCAAAGCCTGGTTTTGGCTTTACCACCCGTGACCCCTAAACCTTTCCTTGGGTCCTTACCCACATGACATGGCATTTATATAGACCCTAAGTATCCAGTGGGTTTCCTCCGGTCTCTATCAGTAATTCTGTCTTCGATGAGGTCCCAGTGAGTTACCTAGGGCTGTCATTTTTAACTTGAGGTTTATCACGTCTAATATGCATGAGCTTGGATTCAATCACACCAACATATAACGCGTCCGCATTTCCCAAATCTTTACACTTGCTTCGTTTCCTGCACAGATCTAAATGATGTGAACATAGAATTGTGGTAAGCGCTTTCTCCGTCACATTGCCTGCCTATGTCAAGTGAAATAATTGCTTTGGTGTTCTTCTCTACAGTGCTTAGCGATGTGACACCAATGATCCTCTGCGACAATCTAGACAAGCAAGCGCAGATGTATCTGACAAACATCTACAAAGAAATATTAGAATTTTATAATAAAAAAGCAAAGATCTGATTGTTTTCTAAACCACATATTTTAAACTTTAATTACATTTTCGAGCTTGCAAGAGCAGGGCCTCGGCTACGTTTGTATCACTATATCTTAAATTGTGCTAGTTTAAGTGTAAATGTTGTATATTGTCAGTTTTAGTGTTATTGTTAGTTTTCCCTGCACTCCTATTGTGATAGCGCTAGAGAAACCGATAGCGCTCTTTATAATAAATGTAATGGGTAAAGTGGGCGCGGCCACCCAGAGAGTGGGTGGTGCTAAGAACCATTTCTTGCCGCCCATGACCAAAATAACTTCCCCTGAGGTATAGTCGACTGGGACTAGATACTTTGGCAATCTGCAAAGGTCCAGTGTATAATTAATAACCTTTTCAAATAAAAACAAATATTTTATCTATTTAACTAAAAATGGTTAGGCTCTCTTCACTTGATGTGACATCAGCCTTTTTCCTCACTCATGTTGTAATTATTAATGGCTCTAGCTTTATAGGTAATGTAAAATCGGGGGAGAGGGTGCGCCCAGAGGCTCTGCCCATTTGCAAAAGTTCACCGGAGGACAGAATAACCAAAACATATACGCGGAGAAAGAGAAGCCTTTCTGCACCACTGGTTCTCAGCAAATCTATCTGCATCGTTCTGGCCTCTCGGTGCACTTCTGCAAAACAAAGTCACAGAGACAACCTCTCTCCCGTTTCTTCAGGTGGGAGTGTCCCTTTGGAGAAGTTAACCAGGAGGCCAGGGTCAAGGAGAAGAAAGAAGACACACGGAGAAGCGGTTGAAGAAAGAAGAACAGGATGATTCAAGAGAAGGAGTGGAGCGAATAAGGTAGGAATACATTGAGAGTGTGTGTGAGAGTGTGCATGAGAGTGTGAATGAGTGTGCATTAGAGAGAGAGAGATTGAGTGAGAAAGAGTGTGAGTAAGAGTGAGTAGGAGTGTAAAAAAATAATTTAACCCCTTAATGACAAAGCCCATACAATGTACAGGCTCAAAATGCATAGTTTTCAATGGGTTTAGGGACAGCCCATTGTCCTTAAGGGGTTAAACAAAAATTCATAGATTTGTTTTGTTGGGGATCCCTCCCTGATTTCTGGCATTCGTATGAATTGACTAAATTGTCAAATTCATTAAAATTGAAGTCCTTATGAGTTCAAATGCAAAAGTTTAATATAGATGCACTTAAATAAAATACGGCACCTTAACCAGAGAAAATGATAGGTCTGAGGATATTCTCATCCGACAATTAATGGCAAGTAGTGTACCTGTAACGTATGTTAACAGTTTTCTTTCTTTTCCAAATCTTAGCATGAAATTCGTCTTTACAGGAATTGTAAATTGTGATTATTAACTGTCTCATAAAGTGCAACCAACTTGCTTTTCAGCCAAACAAACGGAGCAATCAGGAACACGATGAAATAATAGCCTTATGTCAAAAAGGCATTTAAAGGGAGTCATTTCTTCAGATTTTATTTATTTTTTTTTTTTTATTCGGCAATAAAAGCACATGGGTGTTATTGGTAAAAGGGTTATTTCAGATCCACTTCAATGTTATCAGTTACCGCCGACGAAATGCTCTAATGGGAAACGCGTGGCTCTGTGTATTCAATTTCATGTAGCCGCTTGTTTCTAGAATTCCCTTTGTAAGGTCATTATTGATATACATCGCCGCTCTGTTAAAATATTATTCTTCGGATAAAGGCTACGGAGCACAGGCGCTCATTTACATCTGAAATATACCATAATCATTTTTTTAGATTTATTCCAGAATCTGTCCACTGAGTATAAGAACAATCGAGAAAATCTACCTTATAGCTGTGTTTTAAACCCTCTCTCCAGCCCCCCTACTGGGCCTATTTATAGACCGTATTTAGATAATTTTACATAATTCATGATTTGCAGCCTTATTTTAAATAATTCATGTTTTTTTTTACTTGATCATTTCCGGAAATATATTCTTGGGAGCACAATGATTGAATAGAATGTTATGCTTTCCTGTGCGGCTGTGCGGACTAACGAAACCCTCAAAGAATTCCACGGCAGATAATCATGAAAAAGTCTGGCTAGCCGCTTATTTTCAACACAATATTTTTATGAAAGGGTTTGTTAAATATTTTCGCTATTTTGTCCTACCACCTCTGTCGGAAGGCTATGCCATCAATCAACCGTTCAGGGTAGATAGCACTGTATATATAAGCCAATTTTAACCATAAATATAGAATTTGGTATCTCTAGGTATCTCTGCATACCTTAATCCATCCTGCCAGTATAAATAGGTTTTTATCGAACCAGAAAAACTGCCCTGCCCGGTCCTCCAAGGGGAAAATTATACATATTTTATAAAAGGGGAGGAATAATTAACGTATAAAGTCTTTAATATATACATATAGCTCCTGTTTTTTTTTGTTTTGTTTTTTTTATTATTATTATTCTTGTAAAGAACCTTGGAAAAATGTATTTACTGTAAAATCTAGGATTTGGAAAAACAATTACAGATTTTCTTTTATGGATGCCTATTACCAAAATGATCACTTTTGATATTTTAATATTAGAGCAATTTCCTGTCAAGCTAGTCTGACAAGTGGATGGGTAATCGAGGATAGCAACGGTCGTAATCAAGTTCTGCACTCATTGCTTGCCTTATACTGACCATATGAGTGGGTGGGGCTAGCCACAGTCTCAGGATGGTGGAAAGTGGGTGTGGCCTAAAGCCACTCCCCTGTATGGAGAAAGAAGAAAATGACCTGGAGACCCAGGATAGCAGCGTCACTAGGAGACTCTTGATCGAGCTATGCTAATCATTAATTAGAATGCTTTTTCTCTGGAAATAATATGGTTTTTGCTGTGCACAGAAAATATGATTACACTAAATATTGCATTCTTACTTAGTTATAACGTACTTTAATCTGCATGCTTGGTTAGTTGTGTTGCATGGGCCCTTTCCTCTAATATAAATCACAACCACGTAAGAATGACTTGCTTGATAAAATTATATAACAGCCAAATGGAAATCCATAATCTATTATTTCTGTTTTCTACTTTAAACCCTGAAAAAAAGATTTTTTTTAAAAAATAAAATATTTCAGAGAAATGTAGAGAGAGACTAAAAAGTTTCATCTACATATACTAGAAAAACCGCGTCTTTGAGAGGATATTATAACATTGTAGAACTTTTCCAGTTAAAATATAGAGTTTGGGCTATACTCACCGTATAAGACTACCCCTCTACCCAGTATACAACAACCAGCCAATCACGGCAAGCGATGTACCTTACCGGTGATTAGCTGGTTGTTGTATACAAAGCCTGCTTGGATTGGGTGGGTCAGCTCTCCCTAACATATGCCTGCCCTCACACACCCCTTCCTTTACACGCATATACACGTACACACCAGTTTACAAACACACATATACACATACACTGCCCTTACACACACCTGTCCATACACATACACTGCCCATACACAGACATATACATACATACACTGCCCTTACACACACACATATATATATATATCTACACATACTAACATACGCCTGTCCATACATACACATTTATACACTGCCCTCACCACACACCCGTGCCTTTACACACACACACATATATATATATATATATATATATATATATATATATTTTATTTTTTTTTTATTTTTTTTAAGAAAAACAACATACAGGGCTATAACTGATAGAATAAACATTGCTATTTTAGAGCTTCTTGATCCAAGAAGAAATGCCAGATTATAAAACCAGAATAATCTGTGTATAAACATTAAGAAATCTGGAAGAGGCCATCACCAAGTATCATCATTCTTGTTGGATGATGGAAAAGGTATTGGCTTGGTTTATGATGAGTACATTCATTTTTACCCGTTGCTTACCATGATTCCAGCACTGAAAGCAATTATATGACTATCCATATTCAATCTCCGTTTACTTTCTTGTTCTTAAGGTGCTGACTCGTCAAGGTCTTTCAATTAACCTATATTACAGCAAAATGAGTCAGCCTAATCCCTAATCAGTTTTTGAGATTTCGGGAATAATACTCGCAGTGTGCACACAACTGCTCTAAGAGTAATTCAATCATTTTAATTCAGTCAGACTTTCTTGTATCCAATTACCATTCGGAATTCTTATCCACACCGGAGATTTCGAAGCGGTGAGAAAACAGAGTTATGCCATTCTTTTGAGCAAAAAAAACAATTAGGTTGGAAAAAAGCGTACTTTAGCCTTAGGGTTAAAATAAAAAGACTCCATCTACCGGTGGTTCAATTTTGAAAATTAGCAAAATATATTTTGTTCACTTGTACAGGACAAAAACCCAGGGATACCATATATTATATTAAGAGCAAAAAATATCCATTTAAAAACTCTGAAAATATAAGAAAAAGAAGTTGGCCAAAATGAAACTCTGGTCCCAAACTAATAATAGATATTTTAGTTATTGCTTTCCTTACAAGGTAATTTCAATGTGGCGTATGTTATATAATCTAATACATTTACTTCCATATATTTTTTGGTTCTTAAACTAAAAAAAAAAAAAAAGTCCAAAGCAGGGAAAAATTTGTCCCGTCCCCCCCAAGTATTACAGAAAAATAAGTAAGAAAATGGATACTTTATTTTTAACTATTGCTAAACTACAAAAACTGTAGCTCAATTCATAATTTTCATTTTATTCTTACTCTAAGTTTCCGAATAGAAAATGCTACAAATACAATCACGCCCAAGTTTTGTCCGTAAAGTCATTTTTTTGATAATTCTTTATTTAGCTGAGAGTCTGCTGTGGACAAATATAATAAGAGTTACTTCAGCGATGTATGTTTGCAAAATGAAATAAGTGCGGAGTTGGGACAGTAACACCATCAGGCATTTTATGCAGCTGATTCTGTCAGGACAAGGCAGGGGGAGGGGCCTACAAAGATAAAATGGCTCCGAACACGCTGAATCCCCAAAATAAATAATGCAGCCTTTTAAATTGTAGCTATCCTCAAAGCATATGACCTCAAGACGCTTTAGCAAACACAAAACAAAAATATTTTGAACGCCTGTGTTTACAGAGCTCTCAACTTCAGAAAGTGACTCAACATTGCTATAAACATACAAAACTGTGGAGAAGAGTAAAAAGCACAAGAGTACAGGAAGCGGGGGTTAAATATTGCTAAATAAAATCATAATCTTAGGTTAGAATCCTCTCACAATGCATCGACCTGAAAAAGCTTCAGCTCATTTTAATAAAAACAAACCGGAGTATATAGTGTTTTAATATTTTTATCCCTTTAAGGACAACAGACATAACTCCCTAAGATGACAAACCCGTAGAGCTCCCGGGTATGGTGTACACCCTTCCTTGGTGCTCCCCTGCCAATACCGTAGGGTCCAATGGATCAATGTTAGGTCCAGGCCTACTTCTGAGCCATTTGCTTGCCCACCGGACTCAAAGTAGCTAAGCTCTCCCCTTACATGTACACACACATATATGCATATGGTACGCCTCTGATGCAACCAGGAGTGGTGTCCCTAAACCTGGATAACACAAGCAGCTTAGCATCCACTTATCAAAAAGCTTCCATATACAATAAACACAGTCTCCTTTTAATAAATTCAGAAACTTACAATAAATCAAAATAACAATCCATGCCAGTCCAAGTTTTAATGCACTAAGCGTACGTCCAAAATATTTCTTCCCAAGCAGCGATATAGGGTCACTGCTTCGACAATGGCCTTTTTTTTTTGACTTCGAGTACCCTCTTCCCCTTCTGCGCCAGAAATAGCGGCTAATTTTTTATATCAGAACGAACGCACGCGTCATAATTTTATCCGTCATGTAACGTTTGATTACTTATAATGAGGGTTGGGACGGACGCTCTGATTCTCACCCTTAGCTGTCTGAAATCTGACAGCATAGCGAGGAAAGCCTGAACCTTCTCAGAAATAAAGAGATGCCAGACAGGAGTTCAAAAACTGGAAATGTTTAAATATTTAACCCTGAAAATAATTAAGGGGTCTCTATATGTATAGCCTAAAGGAGAGACGGACAGGATGTGAAAAAGGGATTTAACAATGTACAAGAGATGAAAATCTAAAACTAGATAGTCATAGGCATCGATGTAATGTAAGTATGTTGGTATTTTACTGAGAGGGTGGGGGAAAAGTAGATCAGCCTCCCAACAGAAGTGGTAAATGGTATAGGCAAATGTCAAGATGGCGCCTGAATCTAACACGAGACCAAGGACTGATTATGGTTGGAGTCTTTACAGCAGGAACAAAGTAGACTAGATCGGCCGAATGGACCTCACCTGCCGTCAAATTCTATGTTTCTATCTTTTTTATTACCGTACATACATAGAGTTAGGACTAAAGACATATGATCCATGGTGCTTCTTTCCCATGATGGAAAAATCTTAGTTATTAATAAACCCAAACCGATGAGCTTTTGGGAAGTTAATTAGTTCTCTGGTATTTGCCAACTATATTATGTATATTTACGTTCCTTTTGGAAAAGCGACGAGAAGAGATACTAATCCTTTACCCATAGCGAGGACTTTGTGACACGGAACAAATCATCCTGCGACTTTGTATAATAAAACTCATATTGTTATGCGATGGGCACGGCTAATCACATTATGCATGTGCACATTTGTTACGGCTCTTAAAAAGTAATTTAGCTGTGCATTTTAATAATGTTTAGCAGGTAAACATCAACATCTCTCAGACTCTAGAAAGCACTTTTTATATGAAAAGTAATCACATTTAAGAGGCAGAGTTTCACTGATGTTGTTGAAGCAGTTTCTGCTTATCCGTTCCTTTATGTGCCATCCCTCCAACACAAAAAAACGGTAACATCTATTATATTAAGTAATCGATCACATAGCATATTTAATATTTCTTTTGAAAAATAAATATAAAAATCTAAATATTTGATGGCTGTATTGCTCCTTCAATATATATATATATATATATATATATATATATATATATATTATATATTTGTGCATTAAAACATTGAATATATATAATATATAGATAGATATATGTAGACACACGTGCACATACTGTATATACATTGCCGTTCAAAAGTTTGGGGTCACTTAGGCGTTTTCATGGAAAACAAGGGCATTTTTCTCTTTTTGCCCAATTATCGCAAAAGGATTTTCTAACGATCAATTGGCCTTTTTTAATGTAGAATCGGATCGGCGAACACAACGTGCCATTGGAATCCAGGGGTGATGGGAGTGATAAAAGGGCCTCTGTACGCACATGAAGGTATTCCATTAAAAATGGTAGTGATGTAGTAAATGGCTACTGTAGCTGGAAACACCTGATTTTTCTAGGAAGTTTAAGCTAAAAAAAATTGATCATTGGAAAATCCTTTTGTTTTATTCTAATTACAACAGCTAGGTGACCCCAAACTTTTCAACGGTAGTGTAAATATGTGTGTGTGTAAGTATGTATGTATGTAACCGCATACAGTTGAGTTGCCATGGACACTCAACTTTTTGTTTCTGGTACCTGTGTGATTACTATGATGCTCAGCCTATGAGAGCGCAGAATCCACCCTACAAGCTTCTGGAACAGGGAGATCAGGATTAGAACTAAGTAGGAGTGAGGGCAGCGGCCGCACATTGTCCTCCCGGCTTGAAGGCCCGGAATTCAGCTCATTGGGTCTTAGTGTGTCAAGTGAGAGCAGAACTTATTGGAAGCCCAGCCATTTTGTCTTCTGGTGGCAAAATGGCTCTGGTGGTTCAGAAATATAGAGCATTGTGATTATTTCTTATTTCTCTTTCTGATATCAATTCTTACCTAATACCATAGTTATTAATGTTTAATCTCAATCCCAATATGCCGGGCAGCAGCAAAGAGATGAAAGTTAATGGTGCCATTTCAGATAAACAAGCAAGCACACACATTTTAAGGTAAAAAATTAAGTGATAAACCCAAACTACTCAGCATCTGCTGTTTTCTTTGTGATGAAACATCACATTTTTTACACTACTCAGGTAGATTGTCAGGATTTGGACCAAATCGAAAATATACGATGATACGAGCAATTTGTCCTCTTGACCTCAAATACGCCATGCAGATTCCGAGCCAAAAAAAGTAAAATTGCAGTATGGTTCCACTTCGTTTTGGTACATGAAAGCTGCAGGCAATGCATAATGGAAATATTATGCAAATTGATATAAACACGTTCTAACTTTATGTCCTTAGAGGGGAAAAAAGCTTAAGAAACCTTCCCGAAAAGCATGTTTCTCGCCGCATTTGTATTATGCATTCACAACAATTAAGATGGTAATTTCCACCCGGAGTTTATATTGATTTTGAGATCAGGTTGTGTCAGCACAACTCATATTTTGAGACCACGATATATTAGCTAGAAATAAATACTTTATGTAAATAAACCGCTATCCTATTAGCCCATCGCTTCTACCTGAAATGAATGCGCGTCGTTACCCGTTTATGGATTACCAATATTATAAATCAGATCAATTTTTTTTTAATTTTATTTGATGAAGAAGGGTAATTGGTTCTAAATAATTATTCAATTGAGTAATTATGCATTTGAGTACTTGGAAATGGGCTGTTTTGTTTAATTATTATTTTTCATGATTTTATCTACTAGGCGGTTAAAATATCGAGAGAAAAATATATTGTATTTTCAAGCGATGATGTTACATTAAAAAAAAAAAAAAAAAAAGGAATTACTCGTTTCTCAGAAAGCAATCTGGCTGCACAGAATAGATGCTTAGAAATGATCAACGCAAAAAGGGTTCATTTCTCTGTCGACATATGATGATTTCCCTGCCATTTAGTATATTAAATATTATTAATATATATATTTTTTTTTTATTATTAAAAAATAAAATAAAAAAAAATTGAATTTTCATTATACTATGTGTATATCTATATAAATATATATATCTATATAAATATCTATATATATATATATAGTAAACCTATACACAGGATCGTAAAGTATCTTCCCAAATGTTATTAACTGTTATGTTTTGTTCATAAGAATAAAAATAATGAACGATGCAATAATAATTTGCAGATATGAAACCTTGCTGAGAGGAAATCCATTGCAACTGCCTTTTATCGTAAGAAAATACAACTTATATAACTATGCTGTTATTTCTAACATTCTTGGCAAAACAAGGTTTAGCTCTACGCCAGTGACAACGGGGTCCCTCACAGTGATTTCAATATGCTTTACACAGGGCCTTCTAATCTATTCTTGGAGCCAAACTTTGTTGGGTTGGTTATCCACTATGTAAAGGAAGATCAATAATATAAAACTGCAGGTGACCTGCCAACTGCCATCTTTAGTGAATAAACCTCAAGTAGATGGGTAATTGGAGAAAGCCCTCTGTCAAGGAATGACCACAAAAGCAAATATACATTTTGGGTCAGCTGGTTAGAAACTGAAATAGTCTGCAAAAAGCAGAATGGACACACTGTATGTGACTACTAATATAAACTAGTTTTTTAAGATGGACTGTACCTCATAGTGAGACAAAATACAGGTGCACTTCATTGGTTGATGGCAGAGGAGGCCCCTGCCGGCGACCAATAGAGTTGCTCGTATGGACATTTAAAATCCTGGCGCTAAAGCTGCTGCGTAGTCTGTGGCGCGTTAACCCCGTATTAACACCTTAAAAAAACGAAGAAAAAAATGAACACGAACAATGTAAACAAGTTTTCGCCCGAATCGAACTCAGCAATGGGGATATTTTCCCCCATGAAGACGAACACGAAGAGTTGCCCGACGCCCAAGTCTAGTAATAATAATAATGGGGTAGTTTAATTATCAAAATCCTTTAAAACATTGCAGAGATTCATTAGGGGGTGGCTTGCCCTGGGCCCCATTACATATAAAGACAGCCTTTTTTATGCCTTTTAAAGCAACATTTTAGTCAATGCAGAATAAGAGGATCCAATGCAGCATTATGTTTCTTACATTAATATAATGAGTCATTAATTCTTCAATTCTACAGGAGCAAATGTTCACAGCGTGAACCAGATTTCTGATTTTTGTATCATACTTTTATTATATAAACATTTTTTTTTTCCAGAAGAACAGAAACTTTTTTTTAGAATAGTTATAGTTCTAATGCAAACTAAATTGATTTGCAATCTGCAAACATGTTTATTGCTTATTCCTTGATTCTGGGAAGTGTTCTGTTACCAAATATAAGCTTGGCATTAATAAAGAGAGCATAATAAATGGACATCATCATATGGCTTAAACCTCCATAAAAAGGTTATAAAACTTACTAGCCCCCTGGTACACAAGGACTACGGGAAAGGTGAACACTGGCACCAACATTACTTTACACAAAGCACACCTACAAGCCTTTACTGACCAGTGTGACCTCTGCCTCAATGGGTATGTGAAGAGGCTTTTGTTGTTCATTAGCATTGAAGGGGAGCTGTGACCATTTTTTTATTATTAGTATGCAATTCATAAAATATTGTACTATTTTCTAAAAAAAAAAAAAAAAAAAAAAACACCTCTAGTTTTTGCATAATATAATGTTAGCCACGTGTTTTTGCTCTGTTATTTTAGCTTAGTCTGTTAGACAAACACAGAATGGCCCATTCTTAATCAACCAGCAAGACACTCTGATTAACAAAGCGACGGAGGAACGGACTTCATTAGCATCGCCATAAAGAATCAGCTTAGTGTGGTGCCTGAGCAGGAAGTCACCCAAAATATCACATGACTGACAACAATGGCCTACTCCAGGTCTACAGATAAAAGGAAGTTTATTGGAACAAAATGAGATAAAACCTGTTTTTTGTCATTGATAATTAAAATTACTGTATACAGCACTATATTAAAAGGAGAAAAATAGCTTTCCCATGATACTTCCACTTTAAAGAAATAGTTCTTTTAGGCCTTTGCAATGAACAAAACACAGTAAGCATTTATTCTCACGGCTTGAGATCCTAATCGGTGGTGTGAGAACCTGGCCATCAGGTAATACATGTACAAACCAAATGCATACATGCGTACGTGATAACTCACCATCATCTTGCCGATAGGCTTCCGAAAAGTGATAGAGATTTGTTGGATAACTGTACTGTTTTGCTCTCTCTCTCCAAGACTGTGAGGAGTGACCGAGCGATTCTAACGCGGTGCTGCTGTATCTCGGTCTGTTCCTTGAGTTAAACACCGAAGAAGAGGAGCTCGCAGATTTGATCCTTAATAAAGCAGCGTAAGATGTCTGCTGGCCAGGAATAGATGATGTGAGTACTGCAAAAGAAAGAAGAGGTTACAATAATTATTCCAAAAATTACATGACTAATATTTAATAAAGACAGACACTATCTGCATAGAAGTTATATGTGTGTGTGTGTTACCCTCAATATGTTTTCTAAAATGGGTATATTATATTCATACCCCGGAACTTCCCAGAAGTTCTCAGAACTACTCAGAACTGTCCTTCTGGGGGAGTGGTTTTATGGCCCCAGACAGCCATTAGTGGGTGGACAGTGGGAGGGAACTGGTTAAAGTGGGCGGGAACTGCTCTAAAAAGAAAAAACCGAGCCAGAGACCCAGGGAAGTAGGTCTTCACCAGGTGACTTGGGGTCAAACCCGAAACATTTGGAAGTATAATTAATAATTTGGCGTTTTGAGAAGAAAATTACACGTACTAGTTTTAGGAATGTATCATCTTATCCAGCTTTTCGATATTATAAACATTCTCAGATACAACTGAGTGAAACATTAAAACCATTGTTTATATGTAAGGAAACGCAGAAAGCTCTCATAAATGCAAAGCTTTCTGAATCATATTTTGGAAATATGTTATATTAATATATGAAAACACACGTCGTTACAGCCATCAGAATCTATAACGTGCGCTTAAAGACTCTTCTCCTGTTCGGATGTATGTCTCGGTACTTAGTTTCCTATTCTATACATAATAAAGGAGTTCAGAGAAGAAAATAAAAGTTGAATGGATTTTGCCTAAAGGCGTTTTTAGTTTTTTTGTATTTTTTTTCCCCATCATATTTTAATACTTTACCTTTTTTGTACAACCTCATAAAGAAGAGAAAAAAAAGTATTATTGTTAAATTATGTGATATACGGGGAGAAAATAAAATTTAATGATATATTTCTAGCTAAAGGGTTTTCCGCAATCTATGGAATCACAGTAACATGGCAGATTTCTGTGCAATAACACATTTGACAGATTTCTTTTCATTGAACAATAAGCACTCCAGAGAATATTATAGTTGTTTATCTGTTTCCTATAAACCTCACTGATACTGGAGAAAAATAAAATATGGCGAATAATTGTGTGAAGGACTAAGCTGGCCCTGTATAATGTATAATTAAATGGGTGAGGCGACAAATCTCACTGATTTAGCTGTAACATTTTACTGGGCCAGCCAAGCTCATCCTCACTGGAGTTGCCCTTCATGATTACAGTGACGCGTTAAAGCACAACTCTCCTTTTAGTGAATAGACCCCAAAGGCCTGTTTTGGGTAACCCCCAGTCATGTGAAAACTGACTTTGTTTACAGCTGTATTTCTCTCTCTTCCGAATCAGAGGGTCAGAAAGCGTACAGAAAATGGTTCTCCAATTATTCCCCCGATAAATCTCTAATCACTTTACAAAGGTCAGTCGGGTCTATACAATTTTGATTTTAAATAACACTTTTCTAAGAAAAACCTACCTTTTTTTTTTTTTACCATGTTTATATATTTATATAATGTATCTATTACAGACGAAATTTAGCAATACCATCTGTTAAAAAATTGTTAAATTAAATATTTTAGAAGTCTAAAAAAAAAAAGTTCATGCATAATTTTGTTAAAATGTACCGTATTTGCTCGATTATAAGACGAGGTTTTTTTCAGAGCAAATGCTCTGAAAAATACCCCTCGTCTTATAATCGGGGTCGTCTTCTAATCAGACCTCAAATAGAGGTCTGATTAGGAGACTAAGATCCAGATCCCCCGCACCGCTGCAGGGGACCTGGATCCTCCTATCGTCGCCCCCCCCCCCACACACACACACTTACTGGTGCTTCCGGAGGTGAAGTTGGCAGCGGGGGTTTGTATGCGTCCGTCGCAAATACCTTCCCCGACTGTCAGAGATCAGAGTTCCAGAGTTCCTGATCCCTGACAGCCGGGGAAGGTATTTGCGACGGACGCATACAAACCCCCGCTGCCAACTCCACCTCCTTCCGGCTGCCGCGGAATGAGACGTCAACCCGCTGCCCCGGCAATACAGCAGGAAATTGGAAGCACCGGTAAGTAAGTGTGTGTGTGTGTGTGTGTGTGTGTGTGTGTGTGTGTGTGTGTGTGTGTGTGTGTGTGTGTGTGTGTAGGGCATTTCTGGAATGCCTTACACCCCTATATGCCACTCTGGCACTTAGGGGGTTAAAAGGCATATTATGGGACAGAGTGGCATATAGGGAGGTATAAGGCATTTCAGGAGGCAGAGTGGCGTTAAGGGGGCATTTAATAGTGCACTCTGCCTCCTGAAATGCCTTATACCTCCCTATATGCCACTCTGCCCCATAATATGCCTTTTAACCCCCTAAATGCCAGAGTGGCATATAGGGGTATAAGGCATTTCTGGAGGCAGAGTGCTCTATATAATGCCTTTTAACTCCCTTAATGCCACTCTGCCTCCTGGAATGCCTTATACCTCCCTATATGCCACTCTGCCCCATAATATGCATTTTAACCCCCTAAATGCCAGAATGGGATATAGGGGTATAAGGCATTTCTGGAGGCAGAGTGGCACATAGGGGGTCAAAAGGCATACCATGGGGCACAGTGGCATATAGAGGGTTAAAAGGCATATCATGGGCCACAGTGCCATATTGGTGTGGCAAGCCTGGGGGCAGATGTGCGTAACTGGGGGACAGGTTGGAAAATACAAGAAATAAAAACAAAAAAAAAATATTTTTCTCAATCATAGCTTTTATTAAAAAAAATAGTTTACATGAATTAACATTTACTGGTAAAACTTTTTTCCTTTAGGGTCGTCTTATATTCAGGCTTTTTCTTTTTTTCCTAAGTTAATATTCAGATTTTGGGGGGTCGTCTTATAATCAGGGTCGTCTTATAATCGAGCAAATACGGTATTACCAAAAACTAGCTTACATAATTACATTTAAAAAAAAAAAAATCAAAAAAAAATAATATTTTTTTCTATCTTTCTTAAGTGGGAAAAAACATATCCATCACATATTAAAATAGAATTGAATATATTAATAATAAAACTATATGTCTACCAAATTAGATGAAGACAGATAAATATCCGGTAATATAATAGATAAACCGCAGATCTTAGATCACAGTCATCTTAAAATCTTTATTATTAGGGCCCCCACGCTTGTACTAAACATAACTAAAAATATGGTGGAGATAATGAACGTGTATAGCTCTGTAAAGGTTGTAGCCCCTGGCCGTCAGTGGCCCCTGACATTCACTTTGCCTTACTACAGAAGTTAAGTATAGGTTAGTCTACTTTCACAATATATATTATATTACATTTTATTTTACTATAAATGAGCTGTGGGTGCTTGCATGGTAGTAAAAAGTTATGTTAAAAACGAATTAACGGAACGCCTCTTTAAAAGGCAACGCCAAGGGAATCCGAATGGCATTCTAACAATTAGCAAAAAGAACCCCTATTCTACCTTTTAGAGTAAATGAGGTTTTGGAACAATTCAGACATTAAACCCATTAATGCATAATACCATATAATCATTTTAAAATGAAGCAATGAGTATAATTACATTAAAAAAAAAACACATTACCCAAGCCTACAGAAACCTATGTAGTTTTTTAGTTGACAAACTGTAAGGTTACATTTCCTGGATATTGCCAGATAATCTACACGTTACTAAGCGGAACAGAATATGAAATAAAAATTACAAAAAATAAAATATAACAAAATAATTAAATGCAAATTCTAGCGCACAATATTTATGTGGAAGAGAAATACTGCAGATAGGAGGACAAACCCAAAAGGACATTTTGTTATTCAAAAACTCAAGGGCCTTACAACCTTGTACTGTGACTTAAAACAAAGGAAATGAAATTGAATAGATACACAAGGGTTACTTATAAATCACAGCTAGAATGTATAAATAGTATTGCGACAAATGTATCTGAAAGTCACAAAAAAAAAATAAGTCTAGATTTTGTGGCATTGCTTATGCTTTGCACCTGAGACCACTTGTTACCCATCAGGAGCTGATCACTCTCTTCGCGCTGGTTGAGATCAGAGGATCTCCCCTAATCAGCCAATGAGTGGTCTTCTTCATTATAGCTCCAATCTGTGTAAGCTACTCAAGCAGAGCGTTGCGTTATGATGTCATACCAGTATTCTACTTCACAAGGTCACAAGGAGGGCATATGTCAGTAGCAGAGCTGCAAAAAGCTGTGAGTCCTATCTGTAAAATGTGTTGACTGGAATGGGGTTGATTTATGCGCTCAATGACATTGCACAGGACCACTTTGGATAAAGTAAATTGGTTGGGTATACTGAACATCCTCCATGGCTTTATAGTAGCCACTGCACACTAGGGTCCTAGACAAAGCTTTGGTTCAACTCTGTGTCAAGTTACGTAGATAACTTGATGGAGCCGTGACACATGCATAACGTAGTTACATTTAACGTGTTATGTATAGTTTGTAAAAATGATTTCAGTATTTGGAGGGAACTCATTTAGTATGAAGGTATGACTCCATCTGTAGAACATTTACCTGGTTCTGTTAGACTATTAGTTTGATATTTTTCTCTTATGAGTCATGTTCTCCGAACCACTTAATTACAGAAAAACAGCAATTACAGGTTAGAGAGACCTGCCCCTCCATACTGTGTACCCCTAAAAAAATGTGTCTCTCTTTGGCCATATGAAACGTTGGGAGATATGTTCTGGTACAAAAACGGTATTGAGTTCCTCAATACCATTAATTATGTTTAAAGATCCCTTTTCCATCCACGTGTAGCACATTCCAAACACCAATAGATCCCTGGTGGGTGAAGATGTCTTTACTTATTTTTTATTTCAAAAAATGTGATGCGTCTCATATTAGAAAACAAGACAGACATTTTATAGAGATTTCTAATTACAATAGTTGTTAGCCTATATTTTTACATGTTCCGAGTATCTTAATCTGAAAGCCATATTCCTTGGTCCCAATCTCCACCTGATGTCCTTCTTTTATACAAGGTCAGCGTGTTTGCTGTAACTAAGTGTATCACATGGTTATATAGCCATAAAAGTTACAATAATGGGTGCATAAACAGAAGAAATGTATTTAGAACTATATATATATATATATATATATATATATATATATATATTCTATCCTTCCTTCACTAGGTCACAAAGCCACCCGCAGCTACTCCTCTAAGCACACACACCCTAGAACAAAAGGGTTCCTCAATTGAAATATTATAAACTATGTTTTAAAACAAGATTGTGTCAATCTGTTATACCGTTGGCTTCTTATTTAACTTATTTAATATATTTTTCAGCCGTAGAGATGTCGTTGTATAAATAGATAATTAGAAACATGAAGAATAAAAAGTAAGAAAACCGTCTGGCATCCCCGTGAAGATATTTTGTCATCTCTCTAGTTATCCAGTTTCCGAAAGCTTCCCTGCTGATTTCTAAGTTGTGGGATGTTTTCTTACGCTTCTCAGTAACAAACTGATTTTTCTTCTTAGAATAATTAGAAAGCCTTTTTAACGCAGCATGACATGATGTCCGTGGTCCTACAAATTAAATTATAATAACAGTATCATTCTGACAAAGTGAACATCTGTATGTCTTACTTAGAAGCCAAGATCATTGTGTTGGAGGGGTATCTACCACACAGGGCTGGCTTCCAGCAGGGTCACTCTAGGTTGACAACCCAGCTCGGTTTAGACTTACCTGGAAGGGGCAACATGCATACCAAGGAACATTTTGAGTCGGACTCAAAGTCTCCAGGTAGGCTAGTCTACCGGCATCATGCTGAGGTATTTTTATTTTTCATGCTTGGACAATTAGGTCAACCAGGGTTATTTCGTCCGAGGTCATCCAATAAGCTGACTCTTCTGCTAGACTCCGTTCTGACCGCTATGACATTGAGAATTAGGTTTCAAATTTCCACAAATCAAACTCATTTCCCCGCACTTAATACTGCTGGGTAATTTCACAGAGTTCATTACTGATGCCAGTGGTTGAAGTGATCTACAAGCACATCAACACAACACGTTGTAAACTTGATTATGAAATCAAATTGTGACTAATGTTCCTCATTAGGCTCCCATAATGAGTCAAAGCAAATGTTCCTTCGAATTTGATGCTTTTTCTTTTATCTTCAGGCTTGTGGTCCTGTTTGTGATTGTATTTGGCAAGATGTATGCTGGACTTTTAGGGTCTTTGTGACTGCAGAGCCAACAGCACATGTATGATCTCCACGTGCTTGCATTTACCGCCTTCAACTTCCAAATACTTCCAATATCTCTAAACTATGCCATCAGTGGTATCTGCTCAATTGTCCTACAAAGAACATTTTCCCGCTCAGCATGTGATGTCATCTGCACCATTGCGTCAGTACATTTCTAGTAATTTATTGCCTGTCCTGCCGACTGAACTGATTAACCTTACAATTGAACTCTCTCTTTTCTAACCCCAGCTTTAATTTAGTGATAGAATCCAGTATAGATGGAATCCCTGCTGCCGTGTCTCCAGGTTCGTATTCTTACAACTACATAAAAGTATTTACATTATAAGTTTGTCTGGTATACCGGGAAAGCATAAGGTGTACTTGGACAGTAATATCTTTAAAGTGTGAAAAAAAATATTGTTCACACTACGAGTCTTGCCTTTTTAAAGCCAGCGGCTGAAAAATCACAGGTGTGCGGCTGCCTGCTGGATACACGGCTAACAGCAGGCGGTCGCTCGCTAAAGGATTACATTGGCCGTGTGAGCGGAGGAAAAGATACGTGGGTTCTATCGAGCTTCTGCTCCTGGCATTTGCTTGATGTCCCTTCGTGAAGCAGGGAAGTAAAATAATCACAACTGCTTACCAGCCAGAGTGAAGACACCCAGAGACAGACTATCAGTAGATAAGAACCATCTAGTCTGCCCATTTTTTTTTCTATTGTAAACAATTCACCAGTTAAAATTAGAGGCGTTTGTTCCCCATCCCGTGTTACATTTGTTTTTACTCATTTGATAGATCATTTTCCTTGTCACAGATGGGTGGACTAGTGGAGATTTCTAGCCATGGTGGAAGGACATCTAGAAAAGCAATCATCCTCTGCTTGCTTACATCTTTAGCGCAGAATGTCAACAGTCTAGCCACAATGTGCTTGTTCTCACCTTATATTTTTTTATTTAGTCCAAATTATTTTCATTTATATTTTCAAACACTGCTATTAATTTGTGGGATCAACACAGAGAACAAACAAAGTTCTGGTACAAGATCCTGGTCATTTGGTTAATTTTCTCCTTTTTCCTTTTACTTAATAATAAAAAAAAAATTACAAATTTAACTAATTTCAAACAACTTTAAAGGTGTTTTCGGTAGACTGGAAGATTTTCACGTTGAGTTATTTATTCCATTCCACTCTCCTGATCATAGAAAATACTGAGAAAAAAAAAACAGAGTATTTTTGCTGTTCGCTCATTGTTTATTTATCGTTGTTCCGTGCTTTCAGTTTTTCCCTGTGCTGTATCTCTTTTGTTCTGTACGGTGCTAAGAATGATAGTGAGAACTTGCTGTCACTTTTAGGTTTGGGAATTAGAAATTGATGGAGACCCCCCACCTCTGCTGGGAAATGTACAGTTGATTTGTACGAACACAAGGCTTCAAGTCTTACTGCTTTAAGTAAACTCAGAAATAGCCAGTGAGAAAATGTTTGTTGAAAAGGAAAATGCATTTATTACGACAATGCTCATTAATAAAAAGACAACGAAACATGTAAGGTATGTATTTATACACATGCACACCGACACGCATGCTTATACACAAGAAAGGAAATGAAATGCTCCAACAGTTTGGTGAACTATGATGTGTCCTAGTATAGTCAGACCATGTTCCTATTCTTCCTCCATGATCTTAACACTGATTGGCTGCTAGAACATTGGAATGTTAAGGTCTGGTTTCCTATGACTTGCTCCAAGAATTATTTTGGTATTTTAGATATGCCAATGAAATGCTAAAGTAACTTTTCCCCTACTGGCAACTACTACACCCTACTCACTACTAACCTCACTAACTGTCTCTCTGAAATCTCATACTGGATGGCATCCCGCTCCCTGCAGCTCAACATCTCCAAGACTTTTGGTCATCCACGTATTCCCTCTATCCCTAATTCCTGATATCGCCATCACTGCTGAGGATTCCACAATCTACCCAACAGACCAAGTTCACATCTTTGCTATTCCACCATTCTTCACACAAGAGACTACTATAATACCTTGAGACATCCCATCAGGATTATTATTATGCAACCCCATGCCAACTAGCCTCCCGTTCTTCTACCTTCCACTGCTTCAAAGTCTTTCTAAAATATTTGCCATCTAGCTTCTAGCTCACTGAGTCTTAATTACTGATACCAGAAAACCAAACTAATCGCAAATTTCAGTTTTACTTTTTTTACTGTAAAAAAAACCCCAAAAACAAAACCAAACACTTTTTTATGAAAATACGTTGCGATGTAATTTTTGTTGTGACATATGGATGACACACTTAAGCAACGTTTGCAGCTAGTACCGTCCTCTCATTTTACGATGTATAAAAATGCAACTAATAAAACATCAGTAGAACGTCTTAATTCGTGATTTTAATGGCTAGGCTTGCCTTTTTTTTTTTTAAGAAAATTAATTTCTGCAATTATGAATTCTTGTAAACTCTAATTGGAATTGTGTTTGGCCCTGTCGGGATCATTACTCTGTTGTAGGCCCGGCGTTTTACAGTTCCTCACTGGCACGTTTCCACCGTCAGTAGATTGGATTCAGTCGTTGCAGCCAAAAATACTTTGAGGGATAATTGCTCCTAAAGTAAACTAATGTCATCGCCATGTTTAATGTCATTCATCAACGTGAATATTTCAATCGGTATTTTGCTCTTGAATCTAGAAAACTTTAGTTAAAATACTAAATATCAAAAAAGCAGATGTTTACACGTATTTACATACATCAGAGTCCCCTTCATTCACAGTTTAAAGGTTACAATGCATTTTAATGTAATTCACAGTTTAATTTTATTTTGTTTGTTTTATAAAGCAAGCTTCTGTCTGGAGAACTTGTTGCTATTTTTTTTTTTTTTTTTTAGAATGAAGTGCTACTCTCCCCCACCTCCTTTTGGAGTGTTGATGGGTGGAAAAAGTAAACGTTGGAGCGTGTCTTTTCACATATTGGGTATGTATACATCCCCCGACATTTCAGATGATCTCGGCAATTGTGATAAAAGGGATGTTGGAGGCATTTAGGAATGGGGTTAGAGGCTGTCGTCATATTCCAGCACACACCTTTAATGTGCTGTGAGGAGGCCATACGGGAGCTACGATTGTGGTATGTCCTCCAAAACCCATGGCCTCTTTCATCTTAACGGCTCAGCAGGCCAGTCAGGGAAAGTCTTCTGATCTCTCTAACCTGGTCATGATCCCCACCGTACACAAACGTGGGACAGTGGGGCAGCTCAGATGGACAGTGGCAGAATATTAGGAGGTATTAATATAGCTGGGTTAGAACCAATCCCTGACCCAGATTGACTTGTCAAGAGTGGAATAACCCAAGCCAAAGCCAATCCCTCTCAAACCCGAGGACTGTCCTTGTGCATTCTTATGTTCTAGATGATTCATGGGTGGCATGGCCAGCCAAACCTAGGGTCAGTCCAGCCAAATCTCATACTGTGTCCCACAAGCAGTCAACTCACTCACCTCTACTATGAAGCAAACACTTCTATCGAATGGAAGCGCTATGGCAAAAAGTTTTTGTAGGTCACCATTGTTGTCAGTCATGTGATATCTTGGATGACTTTCCCTGCTCAAACACCACACTGAGCGTATTCTTTATTACAATGCTAGAAAAAAAAAGTCTGTTTCCCCATAGACATTCATTCATCGACATGGTCCAGGTTATTAAGACTGAGAAATGATACTGTGTTTACCACCAGGCCGTATGATAAGGAGTCAGGATGTAAGAACACAATACAAATGGCTAATATGCAGCTGAATGGTTTCTCCGATCTGGTTAAATCCCATGCTTGTATTAGCCATAGCTTTATTAAATTTGGAATTGTGTCTCTTTCTTCCTAAAATCTAACTAGCGATACTGATAGTGTCCTAAAAGATAATTTTAGGGACTTGGGTAGTAAGATTAAGAAAAGGACCTCCAAGGTAGTATTCTCAGAGATACTACCTGTGCCATGCGCTACACCAGAAAGGCAGCGGGAGATTAGGCAGCTAAATGCATGGCTGAAGTCTTGGTGTAAGAAGGAGGGCTTTGGGTTCTTAGAGCACTGGGCTGATTTTGCTTTGGGGTACAATCTCTATAGTCGTGATGGATTGCACCTAAATGCAAGAGGGTCCAATGTGCTTGGGGAGAGAATGGTTAGACGGTTGGAGGAGATTTTAAACTAGGAATGGGGGGGAGGGAATAAATACCGGGTTAGACAGTATAGAAAGGGAAGGCGATTTACTTAGTAACCAGGTGGGTGGATCTGGGGGCTTGGTCTATAAAGATAATAGGGAGAAGCATATGTTTTGCCCCCCAAAGCAAGGACAGAAAGTGATTGCAGCATCGGTGTTAAATGACAAGCTGAAGGTCATGTCTACAAATGCTCGCAGTTTAGGGAATAAGATCCATGAACTTGTAACAGTTGTGGCAACAGAGAATGTTGATATAGTGGCTGTTACTGAGACATGGTATAATGAGAAAAATGACTGGGACATATCAATACCGGGGTACTCTTTATATAGAAAAGATAGAAAGGGCAGGAAAGGGGGAGGGGTGGCCCTATATGTGAAAAATAACATAAAATCTAACTTAATACAAGTTGGTGAAGAGAACTTAGAGTCGGTTTGGGTTACAGTACAATTTGGCAAAAGTAAAGTAACTCGCATAGGTGTGATTTATAGACCCCCAGGACAAGTAGAAGAACTCGATAATCTACTAGTGGAGGAAATAGCTAAAATGACAGTGAAGGGGGATGTTATAATCATGGGTGACTTTAATCTCCCTGATGTGAACTGGAAAACGAAAGTAGCTGGTTGTACCAGGAGTGCGGATATTCTAAACTCCTTATTGGGATTATCTTTAAAACAGGTGGTTGAGGAACCAACTCGTAAGGAGGCCACATTGGATTTAGTGTTCACAAATGGAGATTTGTTAACAGATATTTCTGTAGGTGAAAGTTTGGGATCTAGTGATCATCAGTCTGTGTGGTTTAATATACGAACAGTGACTGAGTCACACCACGCAAAAACAAAAGTTTTAGATTTTAGAAAAGCTGACTTTTCTAAAATGAGAAAATGTATAGAGGAGTCATTATCAGACTGGCACAATTTAAATGGTGTTCAGGAGAAATGGGATTTTGTAAAAGCTGTTTTATCGAAGATAACAGAAAATTGTATTAGGCTGGTCAGTAAGAGTAAAATATTAAAGAAACCGCTGTGGTACTCTGCAGAAGTGGCCAAAATCGTGAAAGACAAGAAGTTAGCCTTTAGTAGATACAAAAATACCCAAAGTGAGGAAGATAGACAGATCTATAAAATTAGGCAGAAAGAGGCAAAGAAAGTTATAAAAACTGCCAAATCACAGGCAGAAGAGCGAATTGCCCTATCAGTAAAAAATGGAGATAAAACATTTTTTAGATATATAAATGAGAAAAGGAAAGTTAAACAAGGATTAGTTAGACTAAAAACAAAAGGCATATATGTAGAAGAGGATAAAGGTTTAGCTGACTGCCTCAATGAATATTTCTGTTCAGTTTTTACAGATGAGAATGATGGAATGGGACCTCAGTTGGGAAAAAAGACTGAATCATTTGAAATATGTGAGTTTATCGAGGCGGAGGTTTTACTTCAGTTGTCTAAGGTAAAGACAAATAAGTCGATGGGGCCTGATGGGATACACCCCAAGTTATTAAAAGAGCTTGGGGGTGTACTAGCAAAACCGTTAACTGATATATTTAACGAATCATTGGTAACGGGAGTTGTCCCTGGGGATTGGAAAGTAGCGAATGTTGTGCCCATTCACAAAAAAGGCAGTAGGGAGGAGTCGGGCAACTACAGGCCTTACATCTGTAGTGGGGAAATTAATGGAAACAATGTTAAAGGAAAGGATTGTTGAACATCTGAAGTCACATGGCTTTCAAGATCAAAAACAACATGGGTTTTCCTCAGGAAGATCATGCCAAACAAATCTTATTGATTTTTTTGATTGGGTGACTAAAGTAATTGATCAAGGTGGTGCAGTAGACATTGCGTATCTGGATTTCAGTAAGGCCTTTGACACTGTCCCACATAGAAGACTTATAAATAAACTGCAATCTCTGGGTTTAGATCCCAATGTTGTTGAATGGATTAAGGAGTGGCTGAGTGACAGAAAACAGAGGGTTGTAGTCAATGGCGTATATTCAGAACAAGGTCTTGTTACCAGTGGGATACCTCAGGGATCTGTACTTGGACCCATTCTCTTTAATATTTTCATTAGTGATATTGCAGATGGTGTTGATGGAAAGGTATGTTTATTTGCCGACGACACAAAAATTTGCAACAGGGTTGATGTTCCTGGAGGAAAAAGCCAAATGGCAAACGATCTAGGTAAGCTGGAAAAATGGTCAGAGCTGTGGCAATTGGCATTTAACGTGGATAAATGCAAAGTAATGCACCTGGGGCATAAAAACCCAAGGGCAGAGTATAGACTATTTGGTACTGTCCTAACCTCAACGTGTGAGGAAAGGGATTTAGGGGTAATTATTTCTGAGGATTTAAAGGTAGGTAGACAATGCAGTAGAGCAGCAGGTAATGCTAGCAGAATGCTTGGTTGTATAGCGAGAGGTATTAGCAGTAGAGAGAGGGAAGAGCTCATGCCGCTGTACAGATCACTGGTGAGACCTCATTTGGAGTATTGTGTACAGTACTGGAGACCATATCTCCAGAAGGATATAGATATGTTGGAGAAAGTGCAGAGAAGGGCTACTAAAATGGTTTATGGATTACAAAATAAACCTTACCAGGACAGGTTAAAGGATCTTAACCTATATAGCCTGGAAAAAAGACGGGACAGGGGGGATATGATAGAAACATTTAAATACTTAAAGGGAATCAACAAAGTAAAGGAAGAAAGTTTATTTAAAAGAAGAAATAAAACCACAACAAGAGGACACAAGCATAAACTAGAGGGGCAAAGGTTTAATGGTAACATCAGAAAATATTACTTTACGGAAAGGGTAGTGGACGCATGGAATAGCCTCCCAGTGGAAGTGGTAGATGTTAATACAGTAAAGTCATTTAAGCAAGCATGGGATAGGCATAATGCCAAGCTAGATATAGGATAAGGGCAAGTACTAAAGGAGAGTACTCAGAGGTTGGGCAGACTGGATGGGCCTTCTGGCTCTTATCTGCCGTCACTTTCTATGTTTCTATGTTTCTATGATAACGTGAGTGTCCTGTACACAATCGCAGTTTGCTTTGCAGTGGAAGATCCTTTAACAATTTTTGAGTTAACTTACACTAGATACGCCAGAGATTCCGACTGTAGAATTACATTTCTTAAGTGACAGTTGGCCAATAGTTTTGTCATGTGGCATTTCTAGGTTATCTAATTAAAATGTAAACTATCTGATAATACTTGCAAATGTGACCTTCATTTATGTCTGAGCTGTTGCTGATGTTTTGCGAAATGTCAAAAATAGCTTTAAGACAGATGTTTCTTTATTTTTAATGACACCACTAGATATAATATTTGCTTTGATTGGGAAGTGTTGAAGAAACCTATAATTTGTGTCGCTGACAGAAGTTCATATGTAAGCTTAGAAAACGTATGCAATACAGTAAAGCTCGGATTATGTGACAAAATATGGCACTTCGAAATAAATTACCAAACTTAACCCCTTAATGACAAAGCCCGTACATGTACAGGCTCAAAATGCATGGTTTTCAATGGGTTTAGGGACCGCCCATTGTCCTTAAGGGGTTAATATGATAAGGGGTACTAGAATTTGTCATATAATATGGCAAACTATATTAGCAAAATTAAAATGTAGTTTAAGTACCTAAATTAAGGTTGTCAGATGCATACCTCCCAAGTATCCTTTTTTTTTTAGCTAGATAGTCCTTATTTTCGGGCTCTGCCCCACTAACCTGCTGTGCCATCCCTACAGTCCCATCTTTTTCGGGCAACGAGGATCATGTACCGGCTAGCAAGATCAGAGGATCTCCCTCGACCGCTCCCTGATCCATGAGCTTCATCAGCAGCATAGACCTCAATTGCAGCTCTCTTGTGGCCACCTAGCAAAATTTTCAAGCAGAGCTTCTACTTCTACACATCACACAGCGGGTGAAGGATAAGATGGTCCTGACCAACTCATCCCTATCCATGCCACTACCCCTCTTCTAACCATAACCTGAACAAAGGAATCTCACTTTGGAACCCTGACATTTTGTTAGGTATGTAGATATTGGCTACATTAGGACCGTTCCAATGGGTGACAGACATCACGGAACTTCAGGAGCTCTATGGATAACCCTACGACCTCCCTGGAAACATGCAAGAGAGGTCTCCAGATTTCATATGGAGGTCTGAAAATCAGAGCTAAGGACCAAGCCTCAAGATGAGGATGCTTAATCTCCAGGTAAAAGAGCAGCATTTGGCCCACCAAGGCCCCTACACACTGCTTTTCTAGGCTATTTGGAGTTAGCCCCGCCACCACTGACCCTGATTTCGTCTTGATCACACTCCGGGGAGCAGCCCCCATAAGTCAACAAGTGACTCTAGCAGGTGCCATGTTTATAAAGAACTGATAAGCCCAAGTATATAATATGCCCTTAAACGGGACAATATCTACTGTACTTAATTATTTAAATACTTCTTATTTCACATAGACATCTTATTTATAGATATGATATTCATAGGCAGTCATAGTTCTGGTCTGACCCATTTAAATGGTATATTGTGGCACTAAAGAGAACACATTCAGCTAATATGGTGCCATATTTAGCAAACTTTCAAATCTGCTCCACGGTTTATATGCCATATGCTGTATAACATTTCAAATCTAGACTGGCTTCGAGGCCCATAAAACCTTTGTTTACATCATTTACTTTATAGCTTTTTAATGAAATTTGGAAAATCATTTGCGTAAAAAAAAGAAAAAAAAAGACAAGTCCATTTTATTGAACAAATTAATCAAATGTCGACCCCCTACACCTACCTATGAAGATGGAAACATGATGGAACAATTAAAGGCTTTTATAAGTCTCGGTTCAAACCATATGCCAATATTGGAACGTCCAGACTTATCTATAGAAAATCTTTTACTTTTACTTTTACAGTTCCGTACACTAAAACCATTGCAACAGTATTTACAGATTTTGTTTTTTAAAATTCCAATGTATGCATAAGGACCTCCTATACACCTCCTTATAGTTTCCGGATCCGCATAATTATTCCTCCCCATTACATTATATTTATATAGCGCCAGCAGATCATTTAGCGCTATAACAATGGTGATTGTTGCCATGTGATATATTGGGTAACTTTCCCTGCTCAGACAGCACAGAGAGGTGATTCTTTACGGCAATGCTAATGAAGTCCTTTCATCCGTATACTTTTCTTAGTCAGATTGTCTGGCTAGGTGATTAAGACCGAGACATTTTATTATTTACTGTAGGTGGTATAATAAGGACTTGTTTGTTTAGTAGCTCTCTAGTAGATCGGGCTAAGATAACACCTAAAACATATATATTTTTTTATAAACGGCTAATATGTAGCTGCCTGAAAACAGCGTTTTAGACCAGATACACAAGTCCTCCTGGCCCAAGTCATGCGCAAGTACCTGAAGACACAACAGGGGTATTTGTTAGCCATCTCCTCTCCTTTTTAAAAACCACATTGACCAAGACATTAGACCTGAGCCTTGCTGCAGCCAATATTGTCCTGGCACTGGCTTTATTCCACATAAATTCACAAAAATGGCAACTCAATTAGTGGTCAATAGGTGTCACGGCTAATAGAAAAATAGTCATACGCAAAAAGTTATCATGGGTATTCATTACTTCACACAATCAAAAGTAAGGAACTTTTACTCCTTCAAGGAATGCTTAGTGGATTATTTCAGACCAAATTCTATAAACAGGAGGCTCTAAAATATTAAAATTGGGGGCTTATGAGTACAGAGTTCAGAAAGGTTAATGTGTTTGGTAATAGTTGCCACAAAGATGGAGGCTATATCTATTACCGAACAACATTACTGTCTGGGTCATAAGAAAATGCAATGTGTTCCATTAAAACACATTAATGGCACAGTCAGCATACGAGTATTCATGTTCTATAGGAAAAAAAATGCAATTAACCCAGGTTCACAGCTCCGTATCTTTCACCATGCGGTGCCACCGGCGAAATGGTTTTATAGTTCAATTACAATATTAGTCTATGTTTGTTTATTACAATCTAATTATCTATGCTTTTTAATAAAAAAATGCAAATTATCTACAGATCATTTTACAATGGGCTTCATGCCTTGACAGTATGCATCCCAATGAACTCAGAGCTTTCCCTACAACAGCTATTTTAAACTTTCTAGGTTACGCCATATTATTTTAACTCGTATACAGAATTATTATACGACAGGCTTCCCTTTTGTTTTTTTGCTTCCTTCAGTTTTTGTTTTTTTTCCAACATGTAGTTGGAATCCATCAGAAGAAGGGACCTCTGCCTTTAGCAAAATAAAAGGCATCGGCTTCAACTATATAGTCTGTCCTGGCCTAAACACATTGAAAATAAATGAACAGAATATCCATAAATGGAACACAGAAGGGATCCAATCTTTGTGTAAATGCTGCTTAAACTCCTTATTATACTAGATGATCTCAGTTGCCAGGCAGTGGGGTAACATCTACAAACATACTTCTCTGTGTTTGACTGGCAGTCACCAGGTAAAGTCCTGCTTCCTCGGGTGTGTGGGTCACTTTTCATGTTCTCTAGGCAGAGGAGAGCCGTTTGGCCATGTCTACTCCTGCCCACTTTCTGTTCTGCTCTCTTCAGGCTGCCTGGGGTTAGCCCTGCTCATGTAAATAGATAGCCCCACCTCTATGTGCGGCTAGCTCCACCTCCATGAGAAGCCACTCCCCAGAAGAAGATGGGCCAGCCTGGGAGGTTCCTTGGCATAACTACAAATCTCTGGATCCTCAAGAAGGATCTGTGAACAATGCCTCCCATGTGCACTTCCAATATACTATATCCTGCATTGTGCTACACTCTTGGCAGCTGCCCGCCGCATCGCTCCCAAGTTATCTCTCCATTGACAGTAAGAATGTAAAAAATGTAAAGTACTTCATTTCTAAGCAATGTGATGACTACAATACAAGGCACCTGCCAGTAACCCATTCAAGATGAAGAAAATGCCTTTCCTAGTCAATTATCTGTGTATGTCTTGATTCTA
Source organism: Spea bombifrons (assembly GCF_027358695.1). Lineage (NCBI taxonomy): Eukaryota > Metazoa > Chordata > Amphibia > Anura > Pelobatidae > Spea > Spea bombifrons. The sequence continues at coordinate 130,915,817 of NC_071088.1, forward strand.
ATGTCTCATTAGCCTAGAGGCTACGAGCACAAATATCCCAGTGAATAAATATTTCGCTAGGGCTGCGAAACTACAATCTTTCTTTCCTGACAATAATGTTGAAGATCTATAATCTAAAAAAAACACGTTTCAAGGTTTATGAATCACGGCTTTCTATATATATTTTAAAGAAAGCACACTCCGTAAGGTATACTGCCATTTCCAGGAGAGGTTTAGATGCCGGAATGAGACGCAATATTATTATTAGACAGAAATAAAAATGTCTTCTGCTCATCCTCCTGGTACCCGTTTGTGTTCCTTTTCCCTTTGTCTTTTCTATTACTATGTGCTTGAAATGCTGTCTGATTTTACCATAATTCTGACCCATTCTAGCTTTCTAATTCTCCTGCATAATATTTCCCTGTAAAACCCAAAGCGGTGGTGCAAGTTCAGTTCTGTCCACAGCAGCAGTTTTTTTTTTTTTTAAATTAAAAAAAAAGGCTAACGTTAGCCTCCCTCCTTTGATTTTGGAATCAAAACATTTGCTACTGCAAACATTTTTAGATGAAAAAGTTCCATTTTATTCAGTGGAACAAAACACTGATCACATTATTCTTCACGATATTCTTGTAAGAAACTTTTATTTCTTTATTAATTCATGTAAACTATTTTTTCATATTTAATAAAAGCTATGATTGAGAAATTTTTGTTTTTATTTCCTTTTATTTGCCAACCTGCCCCCCCCCAGTTATGTACATCTGCCCCCAGGCTTGCCTTATACCCTCCTATATGCCACTTTGCCAAGGAAATAATTGAACTAGAACCAGTATCCCTAGAATTTTGACAGCAGGGAACAGCTATTGATGTGATCTGCAAAAGACAGGCAGTTTGATTGAAACCGATGGCATGTTCTAAATCTGGAGCAATCATAGAAACCAATGGAATGTTTCTAATGAATCGGTTGAGCTTGCCTTGAGAAATACGCTCCAATGTACTAAAAGGGTTAATACATGCAGCTTCTTAGAGACCAAAAACTCATGTTTTTCCACCTTTGCAGATATTATTTAACTAAAAGTAGATTCTTGAACCCAATATCATGTCATATTTGACCATTTCAGAAGTGTCAATGTTAACATAAAAATGCAATAATATGTTCAAGCTATACAATCTTCTAAGTGCCGACAATGGTACTAAATGAGCTTAATGGAGGAGAGTTCTGTCCTCCATTATGTTGTCTGCTCATCTGCCCCTTATGTCTAAAAGGGAATCTGGTGTCATTGTGTCAAAGGGTGGTGTCATTGTTGTTAACAGCAGTGGGTTATGATGTCACATCTGAAGTTCTCAATAGCGAGCCAGCAAAAGCGATATGTCACCCAAAAAACACTAGGAGAAGGAGCCTCAGACACCCTTGGAAATAGGACATGATCACAAATGCATTTCCTTTGTGTCCGTGCCACCTTTAGCTGCATATAATTATGAAGTAACCACTGGTCGTTTTATATAATAAGGAATATTCTAGATTTACAATTTCAAATTTTTCAATGAGCTGGGGAAACGTGCCAGTTGAGTAGAAAGCCAACCCTAAATGTCTAAACGATACAAAGTTACTCTTTAGCAAATGATCTTTCGTTATCTCTTTTCTGTTGTCTCAATACATTTTTTGCCCTCTAAAAAAAAACCAAATCCAATTTCCTAGTAACATAATATCCATAGTGTCAGATATTCGTATGTCTTAAATATCTAAACTTTTCCGTGACCAAAGAGCAATCAAGACCACAGCTTCTAAGTCTTCTTAAACAGGTTTATTTGTTAGAACACAGTATATACAGCGCTCTAAATTTTAAGTTAGCCCATGTATTAAAAAAAAAATATATATATATACAGTATATGCTATTAGACACTATGTTTCAGGAATTACAGTGCAAATGCTTTCTCATTGGAGGAGACACCTTTTCTCTATTCATTTTCTTTCGCTTTTCTCCCTCGGAACATGCTTTTTCATACATTTATCTGCCAACTCGTCCATCTGGGGCTTTTATGCTTCATTAGAGGTACCATTTCTATTTTAGACTTGTGAACTGGCTGAAAGGTACACTGCTGAGTCTCTCTTGTGATGGCTTTTGTTTGTTATAAAGTTTGTGACAGTTAGCTGGTATATGATGTAATGCAAAAAAATAGAACAAATGGTTTATTTGATCCTGTATGAATACTGAATTCTAAGCTTTCACAGAATAAATGTTCTGTATTAGTGACTGCTACCGCTTAGGGTAACCATATCTGCCTTGTGTTCCAGGAACATGACTAGAACATGTGAAGTGCTGCCCCCTGCAGGATGTTGGATGTATATCCACATGGAAGGATACTAAGTACATAGTAACTCCTCTCACACACTGCAGGGGGCAGCACTTTACCCTACCACTGGGAGAAATTAACTCTTTGCGCTCATTCAGTGGGTGTGCTACGTACACATTGGTAAGAGGCGATTCTTACCAATTTGGCGATTTTGGTAAAAGATGGACTTTGTGTATTAAAAGTGCTGTCGCACCCGATCTGATAAATTAACCCCTTAATGACAAAGCCCGTACATGTACGGGCTCAAAATGCATTGTTTTCAATGGGTTTAGGGCCTGCCCATTGTCCTTAAGGGGTTAATTACATTTAGAACTAAAAGCATCACGAAAACATCAAACACCCAAACCTTTTCCAAGTAATAATTATGTAAAATGTTGCCTCATTCAGAGTTTTTTTTTAGGGAATGCCTAGTTGTCATGTGCCACAAAAGTGGGCAGTAATAGGACGTTCCCATAGAAAATGAAAAGGCTTCTCAAAAAAACTACGTTTTGTATGGGAGGCAAAATAAAATAATGAATCTGCTTGGGTTTTATCTGCTTCATATACTCTCTCTCTCTTTATATATATATATATATATATATATATATATATATATATATATATATATATATATATATATCATTAGATAATTTCAGTGTAGTCCTCACAAGGTTTTCTTCTCCAGAAATCACATTTTCCTGTTTTTTTATACCACACCTAAAGACGCTTTGCAAAGGCTTCTGAACCCGTCCAGGCATTCAAAGCGATGACAGCTTTTGAGGCATAGTCGACACCATAGGGTTTCTGTCACATGCTTGTCAGGTGTCACCGTTCACGGTGAGCTTGAATCAGACTATAGTTTGATATCCCGCGATCAGACGGACATTGTATGGCGAGCACTGTGCCAATCTCTGATAACACACCACACTTTGTATTTGAAAAGCATAGTCGGAAAGCATTTCTCTAGGCCAAACAAGTAGTGCATTTATACCTTATATCCACAAACGTATAGAGTCGCAACATGTTAGTTGCAGAAAGAAAGAGAGCTCAATTGGTAAAGATGATACCTTTATTGTCTAACTTAAGTATAATAGATTGGAAGCTGCACCTCGCCGACCCCTCTGTGGTTCGACAATACTTGCCACTGATTGGCTACCTGAAGAGCCAATCAGTGGCAGGAAAGTGCTCCCACTGAAATTAAAGGGGGCATTTTTCAAGCATGCACTCAAGGAGTGTGGGGAGGCTCATAAGACCACTTTCTAAATGCTTACCAGGCCAGCGCTTGAGGAGATGTATTTGGCCAATCACATAGCCTGCTTAGCAAATAGCTACACCACAAAATGTAAAGGGACCTCTCAGTTATGTCTGAAAGTGCTATGCGTATGGCGAGTGTCACTTTAAAAAGCAATTTACTTAAATTAGGATTTGAGGGGTTCCCCCCCCCGTATCATATTTGGCTATTTTGATTACCACAGAATTCTAGTTCATTTAACACAAATATGTGAACTTTGTTTAACTTACTTATTGTATCGGATCCAATATTTGTAATGGCAAAATAGACACATTACTATGACTTTATTACACCAACGCACTTAAGGAATATTCTTAGTAATTGGTTTCTAATGCCAACGATGCTCTAGAACTCATTATAAAAAATGGTCTTTGGCGCTTGGATGTGATCTCATGGCGCGTTGAATAGAATGGAAAAATAAGTGTCCAGGAATCATATCCTGTTGAAAGAAATCCGCAAAGGATTTTATTAAGTCTCCTATTCCTCTTAATATCCTCATAACAGTTTTACACCAAATTGAGTCATTAAGCTGTAAGTACTCATTTACATTAACTCTTCATTACTTTCGGAGTCATTTGAAGCATTCAAGTCCTGTAACGTCTGCCATGCTCTCAGCGATCAAAAATTAAACAAAACCTTTGGCAAGATGTAAGATAGGTTCAGCGTAATATAAAAATGTAGAATTTGGTCCAAGCATCGTGAACAGAAAACTTTTAAAGATAATGTATTTAATTTGGTGAAAATTGTTCTCATTCCCCATTAATTGTCCCTCTGTAGAAGGACTAGTCCCCAATCTCCCCGTCCCTCTTTCATTCCCTGATGTCTCTATTTTCTATGCGGCTGGGAATGAGTGTATCATAGTGTTTTACAGTCCTGAAAGTCACAATAATGTGTAAGACAGCAGAAGATGTATTTATAGAGCAAATTGTGCAACGAGTTTTCATTTAAGTGCCTTACTCAAATACAAAAAAAAAAAATCAACCAGTAAGTAGCAAAGTCATATCAAAGATGTTGGTAAATCCATACCCATACGGCGCTGTGCTGCCTTTTAATCCAGTATGTGGAGGCTATGCCAGCTCGGCACAGCCTCTGTGGAGTAAATGGACTGGTTGGGAAGATCAAAGATGTCTCTGGTAACTGGCCCATTCAGCAACAGCACTCCAGGGGGCATTATGACCCAAGATGGCGATCTGCCCTGTGGTTTCTCGCTGAGGGGACTGATCCACCCTGGGCCAGTCAACCCTAGGCCTGAATAAATCTCTGGCCATACCCCATAACTATACCTCTGAACACACTCATAAAAAAAAAAAAAAAAAAAAAAAAAAAGTGTCACTATGGCCATAAAAGATGTTGGGTTGCAAAATGGTGATTCAAAGTTACCAAGTTGCAGTTTTAGTTTCAGAGTTAGGTAAACCATTGAAAAATACTTTCATGCTTTTTTTGGCCTTCCTTCATGGTCACTCCTGCATTTGCTTTGGCAATATACCAATACGAATTAGGATGCAGAACAAAGATTTTCCAGTTAGGGTTAATATATTAGACTTATGCATTCAGAGAATTTTTCTTTATAGCAAAATGTTACGTAAATATATATATATATATATATATATATATATATATATATATATTAACCTTTAAGGAATTTACCATACAAATCACACACACAACTTCCCTTGGTAGTCAATTTGCTTCCTGTTTTAATTTTTTTTCTCAAAGAAATGACCTTATGGGATGAAATCATTGAATACATTTGAATAATTCTATATATATTTCCTCCCAAAGGTATTTATTTTGTAATGTAAATAAATAAAATTTAAATCACAAATATCCATAAGCCAAAGCTTTTATAAATCTCATCAGACTTCTTTCTTTTTGACTGCATCCTCTCTCAACCTCCACAATGGCATTTTATTAAAATAGAAGCTAACGTATCCGATATTTAAAGAAAGAATCGTTTTTCTAGCTACAATATTTTATTTTAAATTCCACATCGAGATGAACAATTTATAATTTAATGTCAACAAAGAAGATTGTATGTTAAATTACTTTGTGGGTACTTTAATATTTTTTATTTAAAATGAAAAAAATAAAAATAACTTACCTTAGCTCCAGAGCCATAGGCATCCGCATGGGCAAAAATATCCTCCCCACCTTCCACTCCAATACATCCTTACCTTCTCCCCATGCCTACCTTTGTTGGCTCAGGAGAGGGGTAAAATACCCCTTTTTTAATAAAATATATAATGTTTAGTTAGTGTTTACCCGACTGGCTGTGAGTCATGGTACTATTAACCATAGCTGCAATACATGATTGAAATAAACTACCTTGTGTCTGCAGCATGCAAACTGCAAGCCAAGGAGCTAGGGTTATATAAATATATATATATATATATATATATATTCATATATATATATATATATATATATATATATATATATATATATATATATATTTCAAATGTATATAAGAGAATTCTGCCTTTCATGCAGTGGGACAAAAACAATGATTTAAAGGGGACAGTCAGCAATCATATGCATTAAAGTGCATATGATGGTAAGAGTGTCTCTTTAAAGGTTTCTCATATCCCCTTTCTCTTTCTCCACACCTCCAAGCTATACATGTTCACTTCTAAATTGCTTATCGCAATTTAAAGTGACTTAGATTCACCCTGCCAATATATCGATCCTGTACCTGATTGATAAAGTTCCAGCATCGATTTGAAATCTGCTAATCAGTATAGCTGTAATTTACTTGATCATTAGAAGCACAATTTCCCTGATTTTCGCTATAATAATTATTCCACCCCCAAATCTATGCATTTGCACCACGTGTATTTGTGGGTTTTTATGTTAATAGAACTTATTTAAAAACTCATCACACTAAACTCATCCAAATTGTGGGGGGTGGGGGGGTTCTTTCACAAACTGAATACATAACAGTGACTCAGTGAGATCTTCATAGGTTTCACTAGACAAGCCATACTTACCAACGGCACAATCGTCATCCGTCAATCAGAAGCCTGATAATATGGGGAAGGAAAGAAACAGATGCATCGAACTTTCTTCTAATTTCTTCTCAACCGCAGGCACAGCAGGACATTAATGTAACTTGCCTGATAAACTGACCCAAGAGTGTAACTTGAATCGCAAATAATATACTGAAGTATGGACATCGCCAGGAACGCAAAATATTTTATTACTTATCCGGAGCTGTATTACATTTTTTTTACTCTAATTTGTGCCTTTTGTTCGTAAAAAATATGTTTTTGATATGAGAATCTATTTACAACATCTGATCTCAAGATGATCTTTAACGTAAAAGGTAGCTTGTTAAAATCTGTAACAATTTTTATTACCGGGTAGTAACTGATGTTGGTTACTTAGAGTTCACAGAACAGTAAAAAAAAAAAATACAATTAAAAAAATAAAATAAAAAATAAAAAGGGGAATGCCGTTACTGGATTTAATCCTTAAATCTTTTATTGGTATCTACTGGGAATACTAGGATGAAATCAACAATATTATCTCATCTGATCTAGTGAGATAATCTGATTCCATAGATACTGTATATAAATAAGCTTTTCCACATAAAAAAAACAATGGCATTGGACAAGTCAATTCTCCGTCTATAAAGTCTTTACACGCATCCTTCTGGATGCTGAAGGCAAATCGTAGCCAGGCTAGGCCTAGGGCGGCAAGTCCTGGGGGCCACCACTCTCAAGCCACCCTGGTGTGCCGCTGCACCATGGCCAGTTACAAGGGAAATCATTCATCTCACCAACTAGCTGTCGGACCCACTGTTGGAGGGGTAGGTTGCATTTAAAGTTTACCCTTTCCCTCCTGCTGCCAGGCAAAAATGGCTCAAGCCCAATCACAGCCAAGGAACTTGAATTCAAGATGGCAGCCAGTCACACATAAGGTACATTTCTCTCGTGCCCCATTTGGCTCTTGCTTTAGTCTAAACTAGTGGCATTAAAACACTATATCCCAACACAGAATCGCAAAATTGTATTGCAGATAATAACTATTTGCTCCATCTAGTCTCCTCGCCTTATTAACCTCTACCACTTCTGCTGGAAGACTGTTCTATTTGTATACCACCCCCCCCCATTGAAATAAAAATCAGAACCACTAAATGGGCTTAACTTACATTCAAAACTTTCAGATCTATTTATCTGCCTCCCGGAATGCTCTTCATAGCATAAAATCACTATGGGTATAAGAAACAATAGAAACTTGCATTTCCTCACCTGTAACTTATAAATAATCATCCTCATGATTCAAAAGTAACAATAATAGAAAAAGAAAAAAAAAAACTAAGGAGATAAAAAAAAGCCCCATTCACTCATGTTTGGTTTTCTAAAAGTTTAGAAAAAAGTATCATCATCAACAAGGTTGTCACAATGAATGGTAAAGGTCACAATACTCTACTTGCTAATAAAACAGATCTCAGATATTTTTTAGGTTAAACATTTTTGTAAAAAAAAAAATATTATTTACATTTTCCTTGACCATGGGTTATAAAATGTATATATCTTGTTTAAAATAATGTTTTACTTAACATCATAGCTGATCAGACCCCACAGCTGTCATTTCAATTGTACTACAAACCCCTTATAGATTGTACTTTGACGGTATATGACAGTATTTCAATACTAATGCTATATGCCATTGTTTAATAGACTCATTCTCCAAAGGTAAGTGACAAAGACTTGTAAATCAATAAAACATGTGTGATTAATGGATACAACAATGGCTTTTGCACCGTTCACAGCTCAGAGTCCTAGACCGAAAATAAACGTTACAATGATATATCTTAAAGAGGAGGCACTACGAAGGTTAACCCATTAAGCGTCAGAAACATGTGGCAATGCCCTTAAAATAACACATTTCATAGCACATTTTTTTAGTGTCTTTATTTTGCAAGAAAAACTGTTTCAGGTTAAAAAGGAGATCCACAGCACCATGAAGGTTTATATTACCTGCATCTTTGTAATCAACATATCATATATATATAATATAATATATTTTATATTATGTTATATTTTATATTAAATCATATATATATATAATATAAAATATAACATAATATATTTATATATTACATATACACCAGGCATGTCCAAAGTCCGGCCCGCGGGCCAATAGCGGCCCGCGTTCCGGACTGATAAGGCCCCACAGATAAGCTGCCCAATTAAATTTGCATTTAATTTTAATGGTTCAAAGAATGTCAGCCAAAATGGTCGGCCCTCGCACATGTTCACTTCATCAAATCTGGCACTCTTCGAAAAAAGTTTGGGCATGCCTGATATACACAGTACATACACACACCAAGATTTTAGCAACATGAAATGAGCCATAATGCGGTTATTGTTATGTTTTTAAAACTATTATTTCTCAACTTTTTACACTTTCTAATTAAATATGGTGAGAATACACAAATACACTGTGTAGCCGTATTGTTACAGTTTGTGTAAACAGATCTTTTTCTTAACTATGTGAAATGTATGATAATCTAATAAACACTACTGACTTAAATGGTGTGCGAGGCGGCAAGAATGCCGGCCAAACACCCCTTCATCACTGGAATTTTCGAGATGCTGTCGGGTTGAGGCGATGCTCGTGTACGCCAGACAAACTACAAAGAATAAATAGTATTGACCATCTGTTTAGCTGTAATATAAAAGACACTCATGGTTACAAGTACAAATTAAGAAAAATATCCACTAGTTAATATTTTTGGAATGTAAAATCACGGGCGTAGGAACCGGGGGGGACGGATCCCCCCCAGGAAATCATGCGGGGGGGACCGATAATAGAGAAATCCCCCCCAGGGCTGTGTGAGGTGAGTGCCGTCTGTGCCCAGCTGCCCGATCAGCAGCTGCAGCGTGCAGGACTGGTTGGGGATTTCCCTAACCAGTCCAACATTAAAGTAACACTTACCAGTCACTGGGCGACGGGTGATGGGATATGACGTTTATATCCCAGCCCCGGCGCTCAGAATAAACAGCTGTGCGCAGCCGCACTGCAATGAGAGTAAGCAGCAAACCAGAGGGAAAAGAGGAAGAGAAAGGTAAGAGATGTGCAAAACGGACGGAGGGAGGGGGGGTCTGATGTGCAAAATGGAGGGGGGGGGGTCTGATGTGCAAAACGGAGGGGGGGGGTCTGATGTGCAAAACGGAGGGGGGGGGGTCTGATGTGCAAAACGGAGGGGGGGGGTCTGATGTGCAAAACGGAGGGGGGGGGTCTGATGTGCAAAACGGAGGGGGGGGGTCTGATGTGCAAAACGGAGGGGGGGGGTCTGATGTGCAAAACGGAGGGGGGGGTCTGATGTGCAAAACGGAGGGGGGGTCTGATGTGCAAAACGGAGGGGGGGGGTCTGATGTGCAAAACGGAGGGGGGGGTCTGATGTGCAAAACGGAGGGGGGGGTCTGATGTGCAAAACGGAGGGGGGGGGGTCTGATGTGCAAAACGGAGGGGGGGTCTGATGTGCAAAACGGAGGGGGGGGGTCTGATGTGCAAAACGGAGGGGGGGGGTCTGATGTGCAAAACGGAGGAGGGGGGTCTGATGTGCAAAACGGAGGAGGGGGGTCTGATGTGCAAAACGGAAGAGGGGGGTCTGATGTGCAAAACGGAGGAGGGGGGTCTGATGTGCAAAACGGAGGGGGGGGCCTGATGTGCAAAACGGAGGGGGGGGCCTGATGTGCAAAACGGAGGGGGGGGCCTGATGTGCAAAACGGAGGGGGGGTCTGATGTGCAAAACGGAGGGGGGGTCTGATGATGTGTATGGGCAGTGTATATGTGTACGTGTGTATGGGCAGTGTATATGTGTACGTCTGTATGGGCAGTGTATATGTGTGTATATAAGGAGTGTATTTGTCTTATAGTGTATACGTCTGTGTAAGTATGTGCAAGGGCAGTGTATATTTATGGGGAGGCATGTGTGTGTGTGTGTGAGCAGTTTATGTATGTTTGGGCAGGCGTGTATAGGGGTAGTGCATATGTGTGAGTATTGGCAAGTGTGTATCTGCAGGCAATTGCAGCGTAGATATCTGTTTTTGTGGGCAGGCATGCGTAAGAGCAGTGCATGTGTGTGTTAAAGGGAAGAGAATGATTCCCTGTAACACATGTTTAACTCAGGGGCACCTAGGGTTAAATCCAGGCCTATTTCTGGTTAAAATGAGTGTGTGTGTCACTGTATGTAGCATTTGGACACTTGGTCTAGGGCATCACTAATACAAAGCGCCACGTGTTAAATCTAGGGGTAGGCAGAGTAAGTGAAGGATGTGTTTGAATGCGTGTCTGGGTGTGATAGCGTATGTTTGTGGGTATGTTATTGTGCACATCTGTTTTTGTGGGTATGTTAGTCTGTTTTCAGGTGTGTTATAGTGGGCATGTGTCTAGGTATATTAGTGTGGGAATCTTTTGGGGTGTATTATTGTGTGTGTGTATGTTAGTGTGTGCATGCGTGTGTATGTTACTCAAGTGTTTAAGTGTGTGGATATGTTCCTGTGTGTATGACGTGTTAGGAGTCTTAGATGGATCCTTCAATACATCATAGTAGTCTCTGTGGCCGTGTCCAGTCGGGTCTATCTGTGGTTGTAAGATTTTTCTGTTTCTGTGGGAATTTTCTCCCAATCATCCAGTAGAGCATTTGTGAGCTGTAGGTTATAAACCAAGACATTTTGGACAACACTATGCTTCTAACTTTGTGGGAACAGTTTTGGGGAAGGTCTGTGCCCCAGTGTACAAAACAAGGTCCATAAAGGCAAGGTTGCAAAAGTTCCCCACAGAAACACTCCAAAATCTTGTGGAAATTCCCAGAAGAGTGGAAGCCGTTATAGCTGCAAAGGGGGCACCAACTACATATTAATGTCTCTGTATTTATAATGGATTGTCATAAAGTCGCTGTTGGTGAAATGGTCAGGTATACCCTACCAGTAAAAATGCTATCCCCCCCAGATTTTTAGGGGCTCCTACGCCCATGTGTAAAATGTTTTGTTTGCTTTACAATCATGACTGGGAACTCTCAGGGTTTGACTCTGAGTTTCAGGGTTTTCGCCCCATTCTGTGGCTCTTAGGTTGAAGGGCCAAAATCTCAGGGTCACACAGTCTGGAGCGCACTCCTTCCTATTCTACACTGCTTTGATAATATATAAGACCTCAATGAGTGCTTTTGCTTCTAGTATGTTATGGTTGATAGCACTGCTTGAATGCAGGTGACTCAAATAGGTGTATTTTGAAAAAATGGCAAGTCAAGATTTCCATGAGGAATGGTATTGGAGCCATGTGGCAAGTCACTACACAGAATCTTCACAATGGGCTGTTATAGGTTAATACTTCCAGGATCTCAGGGTCAGCTGATTTAGTAAATTCCCAGGTATATTTACGATATTATTTATAAATATATGATCCTCACATTGCATAATACTGTTTATGTTTATATGATCCATAAGCCTGCATAAAGTATTGGGGATTTATTATTATTATTATCATTTTATTCTTTCCTCTTATAAGTTATAATCACATGGAAAGGAGCCAGAAACCTTTAAGAAGCTTTTCTTTTTTCTGCGGCAACAACCTATCAGTGCCTACTTCTGTGTCACGTGACAGTTGTGTTCCCAAAAAATATCATGAATGAGACAAAAATGTAACAAAGAAAAAACATTTAACAGGAGCGATGTTTTCTAATGCCGTGTCTAGTTACCAAATGCGTTCGGTTCAGCAGAGATGGAGAAATAACATCTTTAGTTAATATGTTTGGGGACTGAACATTCATATATTCCTAGAACATAACATTAAGGGATTATTAGCTGTTAAATGGTTGATTATAAGGATTCAGCCACAAAAGGCGTTCTTACGAAGATGAAAGAGGCTCAAAGAGCAAGATCTTCAAAGAAGGGAAGAAAAAAAAGAGAACCACAGAAATCTATTTGAATTCATTGATGGGAACCAAGCTTTGGATTAACAAGCTTAGCCGATATCCACCAACAAATCTACATCATGATTTGAGTAATTGTTTTTATTTACACAAACTGGTATAAAAAAAACTATACATCACTTTCCGGATTTAACCATAATGCCGAAATTAAGGGAACTTTCTAAATGAGCGTAACTTAATATAAATATTAACCCTTTAATACCCCGTATGTCGTGCGTCACCAAATGCATTACCCAGATGGTTTCAAAACCAGACCTCTGGAGACCCCAAC